>NW_015542390.1:117437-125877 GCF_001515605.1 Sinocyclocheilus anshuiensis | reverse complement strand
AAATCTAGGCAAAGTTGAAACCAAACACTGGTGTATCTCTCAGATTTGTAAAGGCTTTGTCAGAGAGGCAGGACTTGAATACCACAGGGTTTGTTCGGCATATTTGCTCTCAGGTTTGAATAAGAACCTTAAACAGGATTATTTCTGTGACTGGCAGACTGCTGCATTTCTAAGAGCTCTGATCTGCTTTGTAGCAAGTTACATTGAGAATCACTTTGTTTTGATCAGCATAAAAGCACGGGCACTTTTCGCTTTGAGAATTGCGTCCCTCGGGACGATGATTATTTTAACAAGACAACAAAAATAGCTTGTGAAGAGCATTGTGAGCGCTTTTATCAGACAAATGGAGGCTGAGATCCGGAGATGGCGTAAGATGAAGCCAGAAAGAACAAATTATTCGAGTTTTTAGCTTGCAGACTCTGATAACAACTCTGATAAAACTACCCATTTAACAGTTTAGGTAGATGAGCAAGTGACCACGGAGTATGAGATACATTCATGGGAATGGAAGGGTGGCAAATGAGGGAGAATGTTTATCTTGACTTACTTATAAGACGTCTTTGTACTCTCAACTTGTGATGGATAGCATAACATTTCTTGAGAGATTGCAAGCACTGTCAAAAACACTCCATTAGCGAGATGCAAAAGTGCTGCACTTGAACATGGTCATGTTCATTCACAAGTATGTGTGTTTCTGAGCGCGTCTAATGAAACCTTAGTGGTGTCTTTCCATGTTAATTACCAGGAGAGTTCTGAGAACCGAGAGCGTTCAGTGTTTCTGATGTTGCAACGTGCGTCATAAACAGATATCTTGTCCACTTGACGAGGAAAATGGCAGTCAGCAACATTCGAGTTCCCGACCACATAGCAATTACACAACCACAAAATTAAAGCACAGAGAGTAGTGGAAGGCCACAACCTCGGACACCGAGCCAAAGTAAGGAAGTTGATATGAATGTGAGGGAGTTGAACAGGTAAGATGAGGTGAGTGAAAATAATTATGTCGATAATGTAAGTGAAGTGGGCAGAAAACAGGCCAGCTATAGTGATGTCAGTAATGTAAATGAGACACTGAGAGCGAGTCAGAGAATCACAAAACAGTGCTGGGAATAATGTCAGGAGGGGAGCGAGATGATGAGGCAGATGCAGTGTCAGAGGTTGCTGATGAAGGAATGATACAGTAGATAATAAACAGTAGTTGGATGTGCCAGACTTGTCCAAAGCATTTGAAATCTCTACTCAGTAGAGGAATGGAATTCATTTTATGGTTATTCAAAGTGAAAGAGTCTAGATGTTGGGCAAGGTTTCTCTCCTGATTCAGACAAGACAACATTTTCACTGGAGAAAGGGTTATTATGGATAGAGGACTCTTATTTTAGATGGAACAGTTATAAGTTAAAACGTCTTAATGATGGATTTGTCTCAGCTTTTGTCTTCTCCAGATGTTAACTGATGGACTGGAGTGCTGTGGATTACTTGTGGATTATTGTGATGTTTTTATCAGCTGTTTGGACTCTGCTCTGCTCTGCTCATATACACTCTGCATTTACATATAATTGCACAACAAATATTTCCTTCGAACAAAATATTTTTTCAGTTATATGGTGTGAAACTGGCTGTATTTAAAGACACAGGCACGGCCTATCATTAAAATGTGATTTAGAGGTAAGCAAACCTCTTTTGTCTTGCCCTGAGGCTGTGTGTGTGTGTGTGTGTGAGTCTGTGATCAGACTGTCCCATTGAGTATGCATTGTGAGGTGGCATATCTAGGTCACACACACACTGGCACATTACTCCTGTGGGAGCTTTCTTCTGTTTCCTTTCCTCTGTCTTGCATTCATGTCATGGATTGTCTCCGCTTTCTGAGGTCACACAGGAAGTATTGTTTATGTCGTACAGGGTGCTACTTTGATCTCACCCTATTAATTTAGACATATATCACAATAATGCACACAAACACACACACACACACACACACTGTTTCCCAACACAAAATGCCTATACTATAATAATATAGCGTGAATAGGTAAATGATTCTGCTCTCAAAGAATCACAGTGTATATATTCTTATAATATAAAACAGAACCAAAGTAGATTTTTACATTTTGGGTTTTGGATAAAAAAAAAAGGCCAATTGTAAAATGGAGTCATTATCAGCTTATATTAAACATGCACGCATTCACACTCCTTACATATTTTTCACGGTGATGTATAGCGCACATTAAACTGCTATCTTTTGCCCCATTTCTTGCTAACACAGGCATGTGTGAAATATGCTGGGCTATAGGTGTCAGATCCAAACACTCGTCTGGTAGAGTCACAGAGATGAGAGAGATGGGTTGAGATGCCTAACGATATGTTAAAATCATGTTCTGTGTCTATGCAGTGCGATCTTTGGAGCTAATGACTCCCTCAGAGCAGCTGACAGTGCCAGTACGGTTCCCTTCATGACATTCGACACATGCACTTCCCACAAGCTTCCATGTTTGATCACTTTTGCTTTTTGCTAATGCGGTTTGAATCTCATATGCTCTATGCAATATCATTATTACAGTATTTGCAAAGCAGCACCCCTTTGAATTCCTTCCGCCTCGTCTTGTCCTACACAATTTTCTTCAATTAATTCAGCTTGAACTTACATACTAGAACATATAGCTTCACTTTTTTTGGTTTGTTTTTGTTTTGTCAGAAGTAGTTTAGCTTGCACAGTCTAACAGATAATAATGATATTGTTCTAATAATTGCATTGTAAATTGCAGTCGGTTTTCTTTCTTGAATTTATTTGGATACCAAATTGTGATTGTTGTTTTTTAAGCTTGAATATACTAGATACTTGAAGATAAAGCTTTTGGTTTGTTTTGTTTTCAACCAACAATTATGGAAGCCTGTTTACGCCACAGGATAATAATAAATAAACTTTGACTTTTTATCTCACAATTCAGATTTTTTTTTTCTTGCAATTTTGAGTTAAAATAAATAAATAAAGACTTTTATTCTGAAAATTGTGTTTATATCTTGCAATTTTGAGCTTACATCTCGCAATTCTAATTTTTTTCTCAGAATTATGAAATATAAATGTGCAATTGCAAGTTTATACATTAAAACTGCAAGATACAAAGTAGCAATTCTGAGATAAAAGGTTAGAATTGCGAGATGTTAACTTTTTAACGAGTTTATAACTTTCATAATCTCGCAATTCTGAGAAGAAAAGCCCAAATTGCAAGATGTAAACTCGCAATTGCAAGAACGTAAGTCAGATTATTTATTTATTTGTATTTATTTTTTATATGTTTTTGATTCAATGTCGGAAACAACCTTCCATAAACAATCCAACCAACAATGATGACATTGTTCTAATTATTTCTTACTAAATTGTGGTTGGTTTTCTGTCTTGCATTCATTCGAATACTGAATTGAGATTTTTTTTCATGCATTTTTATACATATTTTTCATTCATACATTTTATTAATTTTTACACAACTTTGGAACACTTGATTCTGATAGGTCAATCATGATATTTTGTAGTAAAATGATATTGTACAACCATAAAATGACATATATTGACCACTGTCCCTGCTAACCAAAATCTGTACGTGTGTTTCACGTCTCTCTTGTGTTGCTGCTTTGCAAACAATGGAATTTTCTCTTGGAAATGCAAATCTAGTTCTAGTCCTTGGGTTTTTCTGTGACCAATATCCCTTCAATCTATTTGGCCTCTTGGGATTCCTGTAAATTGGTTGCAAGCTGCATATATTTATGATGTCCATGTACACATGTACACATACACAGAGGTTGTGTAAAATAACTTTTCGATTGAAATCCCCCTCCGGATTCCAGCAGTGATGTCATGAATATATTCATCAAGCGACGCTCACCGTAACCCTGAGCAGCAAGATTTTAATTTGCCTTTTTGTTTTTCTAATTCAGAAATAATCATGCTTGGATGCCAACTCGCTCTTTTTCTAATTGACATCCTTCTTGAGGAGCGACACTGGAGTGTGTGTGATCCTAAGTGTCCGTCAATCCTACATCTTCTCTGTCAAGGAGAAGCCTCAAGGCTGGAATATCTTCATTTGCCGTTAAAAAGCGCCATCGTGTTCACACTTCTCCGATGTCGAGTTTGTCAGCGGATGGCAGTGTGGCGATTGAGGTCAGGAATAATGAGGTCCGTGGGGACCGGCGTAATCGCCAGCTTTGGCACATAACATCGCTATAAACAACAGAGCTTGTCGCCCGGGCAACGGCGGTGGTGGAGCGACTCGGGCGTAACATAATGATG
Source organism: Sinocyclocheilus anshuiensis (assembly GCF_001515605.1). Lineage (NCBI taxonomy): Eukaryota > Metazoa > Chordata > Actinopteri > Cypriniformes > Cyprinidae > Sinocyclocheilus > Sinocyclocheilus anshuiensis. The sequence continues at coordinate 121,598 of NW_015542390.1, read as the reverse complement.
TTCCCATTAACATGGGCTAAGTACTAAAGGCTAGGGAAATTTGGAGAGGCACTTGATACTCCTGCACTTTCCTTCATTCGTTTTGTCTCTCTTCCTAATTAGATATTTCCAGCCGCCTTTCAGTGCTGGCTGTGATTTCTGCCTCTCTTTGCCCTTGAGTGAACATCCTCGACTTGCCACTAGAACACAAAAGGAACAGGAAGAGCGAACAGATCCAGCTTTCGCTTCTTCTCCACCCTAACAAGTAGATTTTAAAATGACATGTGGCTCGCCATAGGAGCAGAACGGCCCCGGCTTTTGCTCTGAAGGGCCGTTTAAAATGGACGGTGCACCAGCGTGTGCCAAAATGTTATTTTCTGTGAAAGCATGTTCTGTTAAATCACATAAACACAAGTTCAGGTTTGCATTATTTTCTATCACTGACCATAGTTCTAACCTTGAAATCAGGATTAGGCATAAAATAATGTCACACACGTGAAAATGGTCTGAGAATTACGGAAGAGGATTTAGGGCCAAGCAATAATAAAAAAATAAAACCATCTCGAGGTTAAAGTCATTACATTTTGATAAAAATGTTGAAATAAAATGTTGAGAATGATAAAATAATGTCACACACGTGAAAATGGTCTGAGAATTACGGAAGAGGATTAGGGCCAAGCAATAATAAAAAAATAAAACCATCTCGAGGTTAAAGTCATTACATTTTGAGAAAAATGTTGAAATAAAATGTTGAGAATGAAATCATTACATTTCGAGAATAAAGTCATTGTGTTTCCAGAACAAACTCGTTAAATTTCGAGAAAAAAAGTCTAAATTAAATGTTGAGAATAAACTCAATAAATTACGATAAAAAAGTTATGTTTTGAGAAAAAACTCGTTAAACTACATATGCTACATCCACGAGCATTACTCTCTATGACCTGCACCACTGCAGATTCTGATTAACACTGCCCAACGAGATGCAATGAACATGACACCAGTGTCTTTATTCTCAACATTTAATTCTGAATTTTTTTATCTGGAAATTTAAGTTTTGTTTTTTTTTTTGTCGAAAACTTTTTTCTCGTAATTTAATGAGTTTATTCTCAACATTTAATTCTGACTTTTTTTGTCTCGAAATTTAACAATTTTTTTTCTCGAAATGACTTTATTCTTGTAATTGAATGAGTTTATTCTCAACATTTTATTTAGACTTTTTTCTCAAAATTTAACGAGATTTTTCTCTAAACACAACGACTTTATTTACTTTTCCTGTTTGTCCCCTTTTGATTTAGTGGCACATTGTCTTGGATATATCACTGTAGAGGCTGTAATTTCTGTGATTTCTTCATTGCAGCTCTGTTGTGTTTAGAAAGAAACTGGCTCGTTGTATTACCTGACTCCATCTTGTCTGACCTGCTGCTCTTTAGCTGCTTAACGACCCTGCTCATCTACTGTAGGAACAACATATAAAGCAAGAGTTATATGGCATTCTCTGCTCAAAGTGTTTGGGAACAGAACTTAGCTCTGAGCATTACCGGCAGTTCCAGCCATTGCCTTCTTAATGTCTCCAGCTTAGCCTTTATAACAGAGTAATGTCCTGTTCTTTAGAGCGCCGGGGTTCAGGTCCGTCTGTCCGTCTACGACCGTAACGTCAGACCTCTTGTCTTTAGACACAATAATGTGGGTCTGCTGGAGCCACGTAGTACATTACTGCTCTGTAAATCAATACAGCTGAGGTATCATCCACATAAAAGCAGAGTTTAAACCATGTCACTGACGACAGTGAATGAAAAATTATGTTTCCAATGTGAAGCTGGTTAAATAAGCTTCCGCTGATACTGGGTAAAAAAATAAAAATAAATAAATAAATAAATACAAATATTTCTAGGGATGTCAAGCTTGAACTGCCCAGTTTTTAGGGAACAAAATATATGTAAATCATTCAAATAAAATCCAATATTTTAAATAAAATAATCCATCACACTAAATTAATTAAATTAAATTAAAACCAAATTAGCATTGACTTTTTTTAATTTGCTGTTTTGTTTTTTTAAATAATATACATTATTTAAAATTAAATAATCACAATATTTTAATGCATTACATTTTTCTATTTTTTAAATGGCTGTTTTTTAATGATTTAAATAAAATAATTATTTAAAATAATGAATCGTACTAAATTAATGCATTATAATTGACATTTTTAACTTGCTGTTTTTTAAATGAATACAATAAAATATTTAAAATAAAGTAATTAATCACAACAATTTAATGCATTACTTTTTTTCTTTTTAAACTTGCTATTTTTTTTAATTATTTAAATAAATAATGTATGACATTTTATCTTTTTAACTTGGTGTTTTTTATTTAAATAATTATAAAAATAAAATAATCACACTAAATAATTCTATTTTAAAATGATTTAAATACATTAAAAATCACACTTAATGTATGACATTTTTTTTCTTGTTAACTTGGTGTTTTTTATTTAAATAATTATTAAAATAAAATAATCACACTAAATAATTCCTTCAGTTTGTCTTTTTTAACTTTCTGTTTTTTTGATAATTTAAATAAAATTAGTTTTTGAAAATAAAATAATTAATCACAATAATTGAATGCATTACATTTTTCTTTTTTAACTTGCTGTTTCTTTTTTTTATGAAATAATTATTTAAGTTATGGATGACAATATCAAATGCATATTTGCAGATGAAAGGTCACAAACCTTCATCACGCAGCACATTGGTGTTGGGAATGCGATACATGAATGGGTTTGCGTTGTGATTGCTGTAGACACAGTCGTCCTGTGTCAGTGTAAACAGGCCATTGTAATGTATTGCTTTGTGTGGTGAAATGTTAGCTTGGACAGCGCTGGTGACAGAGATGAAGGAGTGATTGAGGAGATGGCATTATTCTGCCCCACACGTGGGCTGTTGAGTATAATAGCACAGTCCTTTGGGTAAACTAACGATTTGTTGAGCATTAAAGCTCGATTGCCTCCCGCCTTGACGGGTGCGGTTTCTCCTGTGCGAGGCCTTGATTGAGTAAATCTCTGATTCTGTGCTGAAGGTGTAATTGGAGTGGCTTTGTGTACGTATGATCCTTCGTCTAACCTTGTGGAAACAAAATACCCGTAAAAATAGTAAAAACTGAAAAACCTCCATTGTGAGGCTGTTCCTAGTGGTCCCAGTTACATAATGTTACTAAATAATAGCAGAACTGTGCAGAATGTATAGTGCTGTGAGAAACATATGGTTGCAGTTTGTGTACTGTTTTTATGCTAAGAAATTAATGCATTTATTCAGCAAGGAAGCATTGAATTGATCAAAAGTGACAGTAAAGACATTTTTAATGTTACAAAAGTTTTCTATTTCTAGAAATGCTGTTCTTTTGAACTTTCTATTCATCAAAGAATCTTCAAAAGATAAAATGTGTCACGGTTTCCACAAAAAAATATTGTGCAGCACAACTGTTTTCAACATTGATAATAATCAGAAATGTTTGTTGAGCAGTAAATCAGCATATTAGAATGATTTTCTAATGATGCTGAACATTCAGCTTTGATCACAGAAATAAATTACAGTTTAACAGAGATTCACATAGAAAACAGCTGTTTTCAATTATAATATTTCACAATATTTTTTACTGTATTTTTGAACAAATAAATGCAGCCTTTTAAAAGAATAATACAAAAAAACCTTTTGAATGGAAGTGTATATGATTTAAAAATAAATGCTGTTATTTTCTACTTCAAAATTTCACGTTTAATTCATTGTGTTGCTTTAGGTTAAATAGCTAACCTATTGGTAGTTCAATCATTTAATGAATCAAGGATATATTAAAATCAGTTTCTTGCAAAGGGAAATTCAAGGAGAGCCCACAGTATACAAACTTTCTGTGTTGAATACCTGTATATGACCTACTAAATTTGCATAGCATGCTTACTACATAGTACAAATATAGTATGAGTAGTGTGGAAATATGCTATTCCTGTGCTCTTCCAAGCATGGCAAAAGTCATAGTTTGTGTATAAGAAATGCCAGAAGCTGTAGGGAAGGGTGTTGTAATTATAATGTGTTTGGTTTAAGCAGCAGAAGTGTATGGGAGGTCCCGCCGTGATAGAAAAACAAATGTGTGTGTGTGTGTGTGTGTGTGTGTGTGTGAGAGAGAGGGGGA
>NW_015542390.1:115856-117154 GCF_001515605.1 Sinocyclocheilus anshuiensis | reverse complement strand
TCTCTCTCTCTCTCTCTCTCTCTCTCTCTCTCTCTCTCTCTCTCTCCTGCACAGGCGTGTGTGTTTGAAGCCGGCAGGTGTTTAGGTGCTCATTACTCACGGCTGTCAGAGGAGCAGAGGGGAGAGATGCTTGGTGATGGCCCATTAAACTGTACTTTTGTGCTCTGGATACTGGAGACCACACTTTATGATGAAGTCAGTGGCTGTGTGTGTGAATGCCATACAAACCTGCTCACCAAAAAATAACGTAAAAGGTTGAAGTGAATTCACGATTATTTATTTATATTTATAAAACAGTTAGCTCCAGTCCTTGATTCTGATTGGTCAACAGCTACGGCTCTGTGTGTCACTGCGCAACACCCTTAACAACACAAACAATCAATAATATAGCGTCAAAACTTTTCCATGTATTATGTATTTCAGCTAAATTAACTGTTTGTTATTGATTTCATGAAGTATGAGTGACCCCTGCTGGTGTTATGTTGCATCATTCACCTTTAATTTTGAGACCACGCCCTTCCCCCTTCAAAGAAACTCTTCTCATGCGGGAGATCCGTTAACTCTTTCCCCGCCAAAGACGGGATTTTACTGCTTTCCGTGTTTTCACTCTTATACGCTCTCAAGTGCTATTGTGCATCTTCTGAATGAGACCAGAATCTCACGATCAAAAACACAGGCGAGGAAGACGCAGAAACGAGCGATCTCGTATGCAAGCAGTTGCATATGAAAAATAATGCGATCATCAACAATAAACAGCATGTAAATCAGAACTGCCTAATGTTACCAAGTGAAAAGGTCGATCCAGGAAGCTTTGGCTTTGATGGAAGCGATCTACTGCATCTATGCTTTGATCATCCTACTGAATATTCTGGGGGCCACTGGCGAGGAAAGAGAAAGAGAAATATGTGTGTGCTTGTCTGTGTGGAAGCCCACAGTTTCCAAAGTGTGGAGGGAATATTACTGTATCATTAGTTTTCTGTTTCAGGTATGGTACTGTATGTCAATCAGTTTACACTGTATTGATGACACTTGCGAACTCGCACTGTGCCGCGAACCGGTCTGTTTTAAACGGAAACAGACGTTTGCTCATGCTGAGAGATAAGCAGATGTATGTGTGTGAGAAAATATCATATATGGTGTAAAAAAAAATAATAAATAAATGACACAGCTGATGAGAACAATTCATATTCTGTTTTTATTTGAGTCAAGTCAAGTCAAGTCACCTTTATTTATATAGCGCTTTTAACAATACAGATTGTGTCAAAGCAACTGAACAGCATTAATTAGGAAAATAGTGT
>NW_015542390.1:113574-115768 GCF_001515605.1 Sinocyclocheilus anshuiensis | reverse complement strand
AAAAAATTAGACGACAAAGAATTAACTTGACGGAGCTCAAACTCAAAACACACGGCAGCAACAAACAGGAAGTTTGTTGAGGTCTGTAAGATGAGGCATGTTACAGCGGAACATTCTCTTGCCTTTACTGTCTCTGTCAGGAACTATTTTTTAGCGGAAGGACAGCTTTTAGTGAATTTATTTAGAGAATTTTTCAATATATAATTTTTTGGTTTTAATATTTGTATTGTGTGGTAACCGTATTATAAAAGCAGTAAGGTACTCTCACTTTTGCAACACCCTTCAGCCGTGTTCATAATACAGCACGGCCTCTCATACCTTATTGCTTAAATGTTTGATATTACATTACAGTAACCAAAACGTAATAGGGGTTTAGTGGTATATGCTACAATACTGTAAGTTTTTTTTAATGTTACCATGGTAATACCATGATTTTTGGAGAATGTGGTATCGGCAGTTGCTATGTGGACATTAAGACCATGTAAGTTTGTAAAACTGCTAGATTTGTGGTGTATCTGTCACTAACACAGAATCCTGTGCGATGGCGTGAGAGAGAGAGTGAGTGCTAAACTGACCTCGAGGGCCCGAGCAAACAGCTTTAAAACTTCTCCACAAATAGACTGTTCACCTACCGCTGAGTCCAGATTCAGCTGTTATTACGGGGGACATTGACTGTGCTCTGCCAGCACAGTGCCAGCCAAAACCAATAGCACTGATTCAAGCTCATTCCGCTGGAGAACAAAAGGACAGAGAACATTGTCTCGGTGTATTGTGCCGTCTCTGATTCATTTACCACTTAATTATGTCGCCGCCATTCAGCTTGTTCTGTTTCTGTGTAGTATAGTCAAGAAAATACTGCTGAAGCTATTAGGGATTGTTGAGATCGTCTGCTCTGGCCGCACCGATCACAGAAGAGCTGTCAAGGCTGGTCCTGTCCAATGTCCAGATTCTGATTCTTCAGATTTGATACTATTCTAATATTTATTAATATTTTGAATTAGCTTTTATTTTTATATTTTCAGTTTTTTATTTATTTTTATGTTTTCATAATTTTATGTGCATTCCGATTTTTATTAGTTCTTGTTTTTTGTATTTTTTTATTTAGCTTTAATTTATTTTTATTCTAGTTTTAGTCATTTTAGTGCTTCAACTTATTTTATTGCAGTTATTTGTCAATGCAACTTTTCTAATTTCTTTGCAAGTTTTAATTGTTCATCTAGTTTATTATTATTATTATTATAATTATTATTTTATATCAGCTTTATTTCAATGAACACAAACTATTTAAGTCATTTTAGTTAACAATAACAACTCTGATGAATGAATGAGATTGAAATAAATTAGAATATATACTGCAAAAGTGAAATTGAAGAAAGTAGGATAATTAATAATATCTAAGTGCTCTGGGTTCTACAAAACTGCAGTGTGAATCTAAAATGGACTGAAACCTTATCAGGATGAAGCAAAAAGAGATGCGAGTTCACTTTTAAGGTCAGTATGAATGCAAAGAGAACTGGTTCCTTTTCACTTAAATATTTACTTAAAAACCCAATAAAAACATTGTTTACTCCTAAAATGTTACATAATTCCTTGTTAGAAGATATACACAAATACACAAACAATATTTTTCTTCAGGGAAAACCAACCAAAAATATTTATATCCTGTCTTGCACTGTAAAAAATGCTGCTGCAATTAGTTATAACAACTTCAAATCTCTGAGATAGCTTAAATATCCAACTTAACTAAACTAAAGTTAACTAAACTTGTCAAGCACGAACACTTACTTCAAACAACATGTTATTACTTATTCTAGTGTTGAATTTTAATTAGTGATAACAAATTGCATACATATTTTTTTACAGTGTGTACAAATCCAAATGTTCCATATTTAAAATCAAATGATTAACTATTTCCCTGTCAGTTATTTATTTTTTTGTAATGAATATCTGAACATGCAGTACATAAAGAACAGAGCCTCTGCTTTTAAATAAAACAATCAGTTTTATTCTAGCTTCAAGCATTATTTTTTTATCAATACTTGAATGTAGCATTTTGAGCAAAAAGCAGAGAAAATCACGTTTTTATCAAATACTACATCTGGATCATATTCAGTAGGATGATCAAAGGAAAGATGCAGTAGATCGCTTCCATCAACACCTTTACCACTTCCTGGATCGACATTTAACTCGGTAA
>NW_015542390.1:100220-113525 GCF_001515605.1 Sinocyclocheilus anshuiensis | reverse complement strand
GGAAAGAGTTAAATTATTATATCCAAATTTGAGAATGCCTCTCCCCCTGGCAACTACCAGTCAAGCCATTTCTTGGGGTCCTTATAAGAGGTCTTTAAAGATGATTGATGGTGAAAGCAAACTCTCAATGTGAGGTCTAGGGAACGTGCCAGAGTGTATTAGTTTTCATGTTTAGCAAAATGAACGAGTGAACTGGGAGACTCGGTCCCTTCCCACAGGTCACAGAAGTACTGTTTGCACATCAAATACAACCCAGTCGTGTTGTTCATTACAGAGTCTCTCCATTTGTTAATGACAATTACGCTTAAAGCCTCAGGCATTGTAAAGGTGCATAAACTACCGTGCTGGTTCCCCAGAGACGCTTTTGGTCCATTTCATCTGCAAATTGACGTTGACTCCCACAGGAGTTTTGCTGTAAGGGTTAAAGAATTTGCATTCAGCCCACAAGAAACCCACAATGCTTTGAAAGAGCCGAAGAGCTCTTCAAAGAGCTTTGACCTTACTTGTTTGCGTGCCTTGAAATAGATTAATTTCCAAAATCCTCACCTCTCTCTCGACGTATCTCTCCACGTGTCATTTTAAGAGAGGGACGGGCTGCGGGGAGAGACATGCTGAAAAGGAAGATTATATAAGGAGAGTTAATGAAAAAGTCCTTGAGATGTACGGCGGGGCTGTCAGCGAGAGCAGTGATAGATCGAGCCTCGCTGTTATTAGCATGCGTGCGGCGGACTTTTACACCGAGACCCGGGCCATTTCTTGATTAATTAATCAGGTAATGTACAGTATCCGAGGGACAAATGTGGAAAGTTTGGCCTTTCGATGCTTATGTAACCAAAGGAGTACTTCTCCCACAATCCTGTGCTGGATCAAGGGGTCGTTTGAGCCAAGGAGCAGCCCGTGGAAAGTAGAACAATAAACATATTTGGGGAAAACCGTTTCCCATTTCATGAATATGTTCAGTCTGATGGCCCGTCTGAGGTAATTCTGTTGAGTTTAGAGGGAAAGTTTGTGTTCTCGTGCTCTCCGGTGAACCTTGGCAAGAGAGTTAAGAAAATAAGCACAGGGTTACAGTGTTTTTTTTGGGAAATTGCGGGCATGTGACATCACACATCCATTCGCTAACTATTGAAGAGAGTTTTTGTTTGGTAATCAAATGGTTTTCATAATCAATGCACATTCGTACTTGAATGGAGGCCGCGTGAGAAAGCGACTTAGTCAATGAAAATGATTACTTCCATCAAATGGAAATGTACTTTTATTGGAGGCACTAATTCATATTGTCACCCCACAGATTCGCACACTCTCTGTTATTGCTTTATTTGTACAAAATTTGATTATCACCCCCAGTAATCCTGTACACGCATAAAACTCCCCAAGAATTATTGGAAACGCATGTTACGAGTCTTGCTTTGACTGGAATATTGACCACAATCGGTACTTCGCCACGTCTTCCCTCGAGCCAAAGCTACTAGTGTGCACATGTCTGCAGGAAATGACATCACTAAGAAGCACAGTATTTTGAGACATGCCTTGGAGACTTCGGATACCAGAAGGCAGCTGTTGATAATGACACGGTGTTGTTCCACTGACTGATGAGAAGCCAGTCTGTACCACATTCAGTGTAACGATTTAAGATTTCAATCAGGAAGGGACAATGGTTGAGGAAGTTAGTTGGGGAATGTCTTTGGGGACTGATAACACACACAGACAGACAGACAGACAGATAGACAGACAGACAGACAGATAGACAGACAGATAGATAGACAGACAGATAGACAGATAGATAGATAGATAGATAGATAGATAGATAGATAGATAGATAGATCGATAGATTTAAGCCTATATACAAAACTTTATCTCTTAAGCTCTGCATACTCACTTCCTGTTAAATCCTTAACAAAGTTACTGCCAACCAGAGTAAGAGTTGATGTTGTCAGTCTCCTAAAAGAAATATTGTGAAGTTAAGCATTTGTGGCATAAGGATGAAGTCACATTTACCTTTGTACAGCGAAATTCCTCAAGTAAAGTTTTCTCAATAGGAATCTGCACAATTGCAAATTTCACATGAAGGGTGTGTTCCTCATGTTGATTGTGCATCATATTCATGTTTGTTGATTGTTCAACATGTAATTTTACTGCATTTCAAGTATATGTGTAAAGTTTCTTAAGCAAATGTAAGTGGTGTTTGACCATGGATCTTCTTTGCCCGTGAAATTTTGCCAAAGTTTAATTAATTTGATATATATATATATATATATATATATATATATATATAAACTAACCCCTCACAATGGAAATGAATGGAGACATTTTTTGTAAGATTTACATTTAGTCATTAGATTTCAAATATAAAAAGAAGAAGAAGCACCTACATTAATTCTTCAGTTAAAACTTACAATTTATGTACTATTTGAGCTACAAAGCTGTCTAAATCACTACAGCCTTATTAAGGTTTATGGTGTATTGTTCTCATGGCAACATAGTTGTAAAATAGGATATAGGGCCTATCGTATTTTGTGGAAAATAAGTCACACCGGGTAAAAATTGCATTGTTGAGGGGAAAAAAAAACATAAGTCATATTGGATTATAAGTAACTATATCTTATTACATTTGAAAATGATGTAAAATACTGATAAATGATAAAACATTTACACACATTATAACCATGTATTTTAGTTTCCCTCACTTCACAGCAAACACAGGACATTTCAGACTGCCTGAAATTTTTTTCCCCTACTAAAATCATGTTAACATGCATATTGTGAAGTTGTGGCTATGTTCACACTGTCAGTTTTCGGGATTGACAACCGCATTTACTTACAGGTGTGAGTCTCGAAATGTCCCGTTCACACAGCAACTTACAGTAGCGTCTCGAATACTGTCCGTATGAACGTGCAACGGGAGTCAAGGGACATATTCCTTATCAGTTACCATAGCAACAGTGACCAAAGTAATATCAAAGATGGCGACGTCCTCAAAACTGAAAGTCTTATCACTTTCTGACATGACAAGAGTCCAATCGAGCCGCGAGTTCATCCGTCAAATCTTCATTAACAGACAGCAGCTTTTATATTTGGGTGGAGAGCGGAGCATTTGAGTCACGCATAAAAAAAACAGAAACTGACGGGACTCAGGTGGAGATCTGAAACTTTCAGATGACACACAGCTCATTTGTCCGTTACTGTAAGTTACTGAAACCAGACATGAAAACACGCAGCACACGCTAAACATGCGTTTGTGCAGCAGAGCGGCTCTCTCTCGTGCTGTATGACGTGACAGACAAATAGTTGTCCAGTCCTGATCCGTTCACACAGCGCGGTTTTTCCGAGAATGCGGTTGTGAGTCCTGAAAATAACCGTACTGTGTGTGAACGTAACCTTATTAAGGACTCAAATACAGGACTGACAACCGTATTCTGCTGCTGTGTGAACGTGGCCTGTGAGTATTTGAACGTTTATGAATTGGCCCCATTCACTTCCATTGTAAATACCTCATTGTAACCATGTTATGTATGTATGTATTTATTTATTTAAAGAAAAGGGTAAGTGGAAAGTCATTTTGTGGTTATCAACAAAATACTACCACAAATACTGTCGAAAAAGATTAATTTCTACTGGACCCAGTACAATTTCTAGTGGACATGAGTAAAATTTGTTGAATCAAATGCTAGTTATGACATTTATTTATTTTGTTGTTTACTGGTGAAATAAGTTGGAATTGATTCCATCAAGCTGTACTGTTGCTCAGGTTCCAGTTTTATAATTATAGCTTTATTATTGACAGACGTTTCAAGTGCAACTTTATTTCAGTGCATTTAGAAACATGCATAAAGTAGTGTTATTTAAGATACCTGCTACTTTTTTTTTTATTAAATATTAAGTGATTTTATATTGCATTCTTTTTTGTGGAAATGTGAAGGGATATGTTGTCATTCTTGGCCGTTCCTCTCTTTGATGTGTCAAGTATTCTGACAGTTTCATTTCCTTTAGGTGTTCCAGTGCTCTTATTGAAAAGAGAAAGAAGGATAGAACGGTTTGCTCCTCTTAAACACAAACAATCTAGAAGTCCATCTGAATTTATCCCACACTCTGTCTCCGCCGCCGCAGGTTCGGCAAAAACCGCAAAGATGAGAGGCAAGGGGACAAGATGGAGCGGAAAGGGTCCAGCAGGAGCAAGATGGAAGAAAGTCAGGCCACCGAGGAGGAGACGCAGAGAATGAGGCTGGAGCAGGAGAGGTGAGCGGCTGCGTCCTGATCCCCGTAAAAAGCCTCTCAATTAGCCACTGCTGCCCGGGAAATTAGCAAACTGTCTAATTAAGTAAATGGGGTCCGGGGAGGTAAAAGTTCTGGGAAAGCTCTTAGATGTCATTGGTGTAAACGGTTGAGAGCTTTTATAACAGTACATTAAATTGATCACGTATGGATTGTTTGTTTCTTTTGTGCTGCTGAACGGAAGGAACCAACCTGATAATGGAGGTTTTTTTGGGCGGCGGACTAAATAGAAGCTCTTGAATGAAAAGGGATGTTGTTTTTTGTTTTTGTTTGTTTTTTTACTGTAATTTCGGCTTCCGGTCTCTCAAATTATTAGTGATGTTGTTTCTAGGCAGATGTTCTTTTTCCCTCTCACAAAGATGGGTAAAAGCAGAGCAGTAATTTTAAATAGAAATATGGGTTTGTATATAATGTAATATAAATATTGGGCAGCACAACTGTTTCCAACATTGATAATAATCAGAAATGTTTCTTGAGCAGCAAATCAGCATATTAGAATGATTTCTGAAGATCATGTGACACTGAAGACTGGAGTAATGATGCTGAAAATACAGCTGCGCATCACAGAAATAAATTAGAGTTTAACAGATATTCACATAGAAAACAGCTCTTTTAAATTCTAATAAAATTTCACAATATTACTATATTTACTGTGTTTTTGATCAAGTAAACCAAGCTTTGATGAGCATTAAAGATTTGAAACAAACAAATAAATAAATAACTTGTGACCAGTAGTGTATATTCATATGTACAGCAAAAAGCTCACAGGAAATAAAACATACATCGAATACAAAAATATACTTAATATTTCATTGGTTCTTCTTGTTTTTGATTACAGCAGTCATTCTCCAGGGCAGTATAAGTTTTGCGTGTGGTGTGCATTTTTATTTATTTATTTATTTATTTATCACAATTTGTTATGTTTCATTGCATTATTACAAAAGAAACAATTGAGCGCGTACATTAGTTTTACACTCCAAGCACAACTATGAAATATGCTTATAAAACCCTTAATAAAATGTTTGAATGAAGGGCAAAGATTAATTTTCTTAGGCTGGACATCACTTTCGGCCAGTACTGTATATGTAAAAAAAAAAAATGCCCTTAAAAATGTGCGTTTGGACCTGCCTTCGCATTAAACAGCCATAAAACAAATTAACTTTGTTGTCAAGCCTCTGATGATGATGCCTCATAACTGAAATGTAACAATAGGCACAGTCCCGTCTTTAGTGGAGGCGTCGCTCAGGCCCTGCGATGACAATAAGCCTGCGTCCACTCAAAGCAACATCTGAAACCCATTTCTAAGCGCTTGTCTTGTCTCTGACACTCTCCACTATGGGCTGGGAACCAGGCTTTGGCTGCGGGCCCAACACATTGCCAGCTCTGCCCCAAACACAGCATGCTTTCCAGGGCCACGCTCTTATACGTCTACCACCTCTGGCCCTCAGAGGCAGGAAAACCAGCAGGAACGTCGGGAGATAAGTGATGGTGTTCGCTAGCCCCTGCTCATGTTTTGTCTGTATTTGTTTTTTTAAAAGGTTTTCATATTTCCCACGTTGCCCTTTTCGGTATTGTTTAGTTACTATGCCCTGCTCTTTTTTTTTCCCGGTTATCTTTCTTTTTTCCTTTTCTCACCTCTGCTGTTTTCCTTGAGTTGATAGCAGGGAATCCTTGAGGGAAATCGGTCTGTTATAATAATAATCTGCCCGTGGTGATGCGATATTCAAAGTCTCTCACCAGGAAGACTGACAGCTAGGAAAATCAATTACAGCCTTATTTTTAGGGGTGTTATTACACGCTGTGCTACAGGTTACACAGTCATGTGTGTGTGTGTGTGAGTGCACATACGTGCATGAGCAGAGGCTTTGATTGATTATACAAGGCGCAGGGACAAGGCCATTTCTACGCACTTATGAAATTATAGATCAGGTGATAGGTGCCGCTGATGGCTATTGGAGGCGATGTATCCAGCAGCGCTAAAACAAGCCGCTGGGCTCCGGGAAGAAGAGGACCCGGCCAAAGCCAGCCCTCCCCTGACACGACCGATCGTTAATTCGACTTGACGTTTTGACAGGGGCTTTTAGTGATCCAGAAGCAGAAGTCAGCGCAAAGGTTGGCTAGATTAATTTTCATAACGAGCCACCATTAGCCTATATGTTTCTGACAGGGAGGGCACAGCCCACTTTTTAGCACACCTGACCCTCAAGGATGTTTATGAAATTCATCTATGACTCAGAAGCGCTGGCTTTAGCTCTGGCGTATGTGCTGGATGACTTGATTCTTCCAGAATCCTTTTCTGCTGTTAGTTTTAGTTTGACGGGCATGATATTAAAGGAATAGTTCACCCAAATATTTAAATCATTGCTTCATCATCAAGAAAACGTTTTGTCTGCGGAGCACAAAGTAGATTTGTTCATGCTGCAATTTTTTTGGGGGGGGGAAATCATCATGATCACTGGTCCTCTAAAAAGCTCAGGAAAAGCACAAAAATCTCCATAAAAGTAGCTGGTATGATGTAACCCTTGTGCTGTGCTGATAATCCTTTACCTGATTTAGTGTTCCCGGTCAAAAATTACCGAAAGTGCTTGTGAATCATTATGCTATATGATCACCAAATCTTGAGTTCATTGTTAACTTGTTTTCTTTCCGTTAGCACAGGTTTTGTGTTTCTTTTTTTTTTTTTTGGATCTGATTGATCATGGGCCTTATTGATCTGATCTTATGCAACTCAGTTTTTGAGTGAAAAAAGAGCATTTTTTGTGGAATAACATTGACAGTGTTCTCTCAAAAGCTGAGGTGCATAAGCTCTGATCAATGAGGCCTACGATCAATACAACATTTTTGACTGTTAGCACTATAAGAGAAACAAAGTGGGAAAACAATCCCAAAAAAGTACAGAAATAATCAAACACTTCTGGGGAAGCTGCTATTCCCTGTGTGAGCAAAGTTTTAGCCCAATTGCGAACTTGCATTGTTTGGGAAAACATGAGGGTTTAGTGGTATATTTTCAAGTTTGAAGCTAAACAGCTGTTTTTTTTTTTTTTTTTTGGTAAATATCATCTCTGCACTAAAATCTTTGCACCTCCAACTGTTCAAACTTGGCACTTTTTATTTGATTACAAGCCGTGTGAGAATGTCTTAATGTGTCTTAACCCTCTGGGGTCGGCAAACGCGCCGAGGCATTTTGTTTAACTTAAATTACTCTGTCATTTTTGATCATACAGATAAGAGCAATACATGATATTGAATATTCACATATGGCATCCTTGTTTGTCTTTTTAGGAGCCCCATTTACAAGCTCATTGGAATAAACTGTGCCTGTGGCAGAATTTTCTGAAAAATTATATTATGTAGCATCTTGCATGTTTTGCGGCACTTTCAAAGTCAAATGTCCAGTGAGTGGTGCTAAACATGAACGTGAAAGTTGCTTATTGTACGTATCACAACAGTTTGGAAATGAAATGTCTGGTGAGTGGCACTAAAAGATTAATGCTATGTCGCGTTTGAAAATAACACAGCACCTACGATAACCATACGATAAACCTAACCGATATTGTTAACAAAAGCAAACGTGAGATAAAGACACTTTTGGTCAAGCAACCATGGCATCTTATTTGGCTTCTACAAGTCTTTTGAGCTTTTATTATTGTGACTCGTATTTCATGGGACTCGTATCCGAGTGCTCCGTAACGCAAGTACAATGCTGTACCGGGTGCGCTACTGAGCAAGTTTACTATTTCAAAAATGCCAAATGTAATGAGTTGGTTATGTGATGCAAACAAAAAATGTACGGTATTATGTATTGTTTACAAATCATGCATTATGGTAAAAGTGTTTTGAGCTAATAACATAGTATTGTGTAAGGAACCATGTGAAAATAAGTCTTTATTAAGCAATAATCTGAAAAGGAGTTGCTGGTGTTTTACTGCCACAGGTGGTTATTTCAGCTGCAAACGTGCATTGTGTGTACAGTATTGATATGTTTTTGAAGTTTTGCAAAAATGTAGGTACAGTAGAGGCACGTTTTTCCAGTGAGCCTACAGCATATGTTGCCCATTTATGTTGCATGCAACAAATAAGTCATATTTGGAATAATTTCCATTTTTTGCTTTTGTGTACAGTTTTGTTGTTCAGCTACTTGTGTACAATGAGTACATACACTGGCCCCAAAAAAGCATTTGAGACACTAAAAATGCATGAATGCCATTGCACTAGATAACAAAATATCAAACCAGTTTTAATGACAAATAGCACAAGCACATTTTGTCAAGGACAACATTACGTTTGAAATGAAATAACAATAGATTGATTGTGAATCACTAGTGTAACGTGGTAGGGCACGTGGTTTATGAGTAATTGCAATAATTGTTTTTAAGAATGGCTTTTTGGGGGGCCTCTGTATCACATAGAGGAAAAAAATGGGGTAAAAATATGCAAAACTGCTCAGAAGCAGCACTGCTCGCAGGCGTGATTTGGAGTGAAGTTGATAAAGTGTTGCCATCAGTGGCATTTGTTTTTGTCACAATCGAGTAAATTGTAAGCAGCTGTGTACCCCCCCCCCCCAACTACCTTCCATCCTTCGTTAGTCCTCAACAAACCAAATTTTCATCCCTCATCAAGGGCTTCAGCAGAGCCTGGAGCATGCATTTTTGCAGGAACACGGTAACCATTATAGGGCCTTGTTTATACCTGTTGCATGGTTGCAGTCCTGTCCACCATATGTAACTTGACTGAGAGGACCACCATGGCAGGGGGCCATTTATAGCATGTGCATGGGAAGGAGTGTGTGGGCACCAAATCACCATGCCAGCAAAAAGATATATCAGTTGCTTTCATCCTCCTCTGTGTATTTACACTCGGCTGATCAGGCTTTATGTCTTTATGTACACACAGCAAAAATGCCCAGTGCAAACATTATGAGGACCAGGTAAACTCTTCCCATGCAACTTCTCCATTGAAGTAGATTAGCATGGCTATTAGCTTATCCTTTTGGCTCCATCAGTGGCTAATCAGTGACTAGCACACCTCTGTTTCTGCTCAGTCTTCCTGACTTCCTTTCCACTCTCCATCAACGCTTCCTCCGGATTGTTTGGGTTCCTGATGGACTTTAAAGCTCGGAAACATGGCAGTGCTATAATCAACAGTGGACATCTCAGCTAGCTTCCTCTTTCTTTTAGCCCTTAGCATGGGCTTTGAAGGTTCACAGGGTGTAGGGATTGAAAACAATGTTTGGAACGCACTTCAGCAGCAACTTTCCAAGCCAAAAGACCTAACTGTTTCCCAAACTTTTAGTCACAACCCCACAGCAAGGTTATTTTCGTAAACGAAAACGAAGACTAAAATGATTGATGAAAAAACAATTTCGTAAACTGAAATAAAATAAAAACGTCAAAATAATTGAAAAACTAAAACGAGTTAAACTAACAACAGTTATTGAAAAACGAACTGAAATAAAATAATAATTATCAAAAATAAATAATCGTTTTCGTAATCATTACGTTCTCATCACTTGGCGGAAAAATATACGAGCTGTGTGTCAGTTTAGGGAAATAGCCTACCTGTAATGGCGCATCACGCACATGAGGTTATCTGACGGAGAGACGCAAAGCAAGGTTATTTTCGTAAACGAAAACTAAAACTAAGACTAAAACGATTGATGAAAAAACAATTTCGTAAACTGAAATAAAATAAAAACGTCAACATAATTGAAAAACTAAAACGAAACTAAACTAACCACAGTTATTGAAAAACGAACTGAAATAAAATAATAATTATCAAAAATAAATAATCGTTTTCGTAATCATTACGTTCTCATCACTTGGCGGAAAAATATACGAGCTGTGTGTCAGTTTAGGGAAATAGCCTACCTGTAATGGCGCATCACGCACATGAGGTTATCTGACGGAGAGACGCAAAGCAGTTTAAAGCCTGCACGGGTCCTGTTTGGTAAACGTGCACCAGCAGTACTTAACAGAACACCCGACCCATTATCTGACAGCAGCACTAATTTAATTCTGTACCAGACCAGAACCGTTTGACATAAAGACCGCGAGTTGCGACCCGCACTCGCATTAAATCTATTAAATCAAGTAAGCAAGATTATTTATTTTATCATGTAACACAAGCAATCAAACCAACATTAGGCATTCTAAGTTGGTGCTTTGAAGAAAAAGACATGCAGCGCAACATGATATTTAACAGAAAAAAAGATGAGAATGCGCATCCTTTCTGTAAACAACACAAAACTTTAGCCTAGCATCTTGTGAGCACTCTACTAGGCTTTTGGACAAATGTGCATTGGCTAAATCACATCATACACACACTTATAATTCTTCATGAATGAAAATAACATTCAAATATAAGCCTTTACTGTTAAATGCGATTGCCGTTATTATTGAATTTCATTAGTCCCAGTTTTGATTGATGCACGGCTGTTCACGGAAAAGTGAGCAAGACACCACAGTTACAATATCATGATTATGGTTAAATAAGAAATTACATATAACCAAATCAGACTACATTTATTTTCATACTATATAACTCAACACACATCATTAGATATGACATTATTGTGTAGATTAGTTAAATTATGCCTACGTCTTTCTTTGGCCTGCGCTCTGGAAGTGATCTGTTAATTCTGCTCAACTTTAATTAAAACTGAAACTAAAATTGAAACTAAACTATATAAAAACGAAATAAAAATGCGTTAACAAAATAAAAACTAAACTCAAACTAACAAAAATACTAAATCAACTGAATTTTATAGCAAATTTGAAAACGATATTAAAATAAAACCAATTTAAACATTCAAAACTATAATAACCTTGCCCCAGAGTAATGTTTATTTTGTACACTGGATATCATTCAGCATTGATGCTATTAAAATATTGAATCTGTATTTAATAACTGTTTATTTTCTATTGTTTTGATGTGCTGAGACCTTTGGGACGTACATTGAAAAAAAAAGGTTGTATTGTTGTGGAGAAGGATAATGAGTAAAGAACAATGTAATTTTCAGTATTTTATATACTATTGTATTATTTAATAATATTTGAAATTATAGTTTATTTTTATTTTCAGTTTCAGTTTTAATTGTAATTTTATTTAAATTATTATTTTGAAGTTTTTGAAAAATTGTATGTACTTTTTCATTATTGATTTATTTGTTTGTTTGTTTTAATATTTTATTTATATTTATTCAATTTTTAATTATAGTCATTTGAGTACTTTCAGTTGGTTGCCATGACATTTTCCTTTCTTTTTTTTTTGGTCAAAGTTGTTAAAGTTTGTTTGTTTATTTTTATTTATTTATTTGAGACTTTTCATCTAATAGTTATATTTTATTTTATTTCAGCTTAATTTTAATTAACAAAATCTAGTTTGAATGCAATAACAGTGGTAAAGAGCACAAATGCAGGATTCTACCTCTATGCCGATTAAAACTAATTAGCAAGCTAGTGTTTTTAATCTGTATTTACTAAATAGCCATAATAATATAAAATTATATAATATAATATAATATTTTTTTGTTTTCTAACAGACCAACACATTCCTTCTTTTTCTTTATAAACCACTGTGTATTTGTACTTTTTGATCTTTCAATTCATTGTGTGTGTACATATTTTTTGGGGAACCGTGGCCCTGTGAGTATTTATTCTTTCTATGTTCATTCATTTTATTGCCTTGATTTATGAATTGATTTTCTGTCAGCGGTTTTCCAACTCTTTCTCCATTACCACTGCCTGGGATTGCCTTCGGCTTTCTGTACATTTCCAATATTTCATTTTTTGATGCATTAATGCGTGTTACTCGTAATCGCAGCTGATCTTTCCCCTCGCATTGTGGCGGTAATTTTGTTACAAAATAATTAGCATTGTCGTTCTGCTTTGTCAAACGAGCTCATTATGTTGCGTTGCCTTTTGTAACAGTTCGCCGCTTGACTGGACCAATTAGCTTCCAGAGTTCAAAGGCAGATCACAGGACTGATTGTAGACCAGATTATATTTGTAATTACATTTATATTCCTCTAACAGATATATGCATGTGGTTGGAGGCCAAGGACGTTTTTGCCTGCATAACAAAGTTGTAAACGTATTCATTTTCCCCAGTCTCGGTATGTCGAGAAGCGATGTTAAAAATGCACACCCTCGATGTGATTCTACAAGTAACACAGATGATTATTGGCATGCTACCTTATTTACACTTAAAAATTACCAAACGAAGAGTGGGATCTGCCTGGCAGCATCGATGTGAACATCTCGCTCGCTCTCTAACCTGAATTAAACATTGTTAGACATATGGAGGGAGTGCTTTGGCTGTGTCTGTCTGGAATTTGGTGGTGTCGTAAGATAAACAGTGTGATTTATTCAGCGAGGAGAGGAAGGACTGCGGGCGGACCGGAGTGTGATCTTTCGTGCTTTTCTTCAAACACACACACACACACACACACACACACACGCAATCTACACTAATTAGCTTTGAGGCCAGAAAGTCACGAAGAGGGATTTGCTATCTCTCTTTGTTGTTTTATTGCAGCTCACTGGGGATTTTTTTATCCCTCTTGCCAATTTTTTTGATAATGTTTTCTCTCTTCTCTTCCACTTTTATAATTTTAGTATCAGTCTTCGTCATGTCACACACACACACACACACACACACACACACACGTACGTGCGGACGCTCTGGACAGATGTGAGCTAATCACAGCATCAAACTCTTCATTAGTTTAACACTCTTCTTGTAGGTTGAGTCTCATCTACATATATCTCATCCTAACAGACAAACACAACCTTATTATCTTTCTTTCTGCTGTGCATTTCTTCTGCCTCCCCGCAGACACTCACACTCACACACACACACACACACACCATGTAACCACACCAGCCCAGGACCTCCACATCCAGCATCTTCACCTCCAAGATCGTCTGAGACCAGCCACCCGGACCGCTGCTGAAACAATCAGTTTGCATAACCAAAGAATTTCTGCACAAACTGTCAGAAACCGTCTCAGGGAAGCTCATCTGCATGCTCGTC
>NW_015542390.1:99529-100032 GCF_001515605.1 Sinocyclocheilus anshuiensis | reverse complement strand
TATATATACATATACATATATACATATATATATATATATATACATGAAGCAGCACGACTGCTTTAAGCATAGATAATGCAAATGTTTCACAGCAAATCAGCATATTAGAATGATTTCTGAAGGATCATGAGCCACTGATGACTGGAGCAATGATGCTGAAAATGTAGATTTACATAACCAGAATAAATTACATTTTATAATATAGTTACATAGAAAACTGTAAAACTGTTTTTACTGTAAAATATAGTTATAGTTTGGTTTGTTGCAGTTTGACATTTTAGTCATTTTGCATATTATCATCAAATAAAAAAAGTTATTTTCTTCGACTAAAATCATATGACATTTTAGTATGAGTAAAATGGACAAAAATTTTGACATGATGAAACATTGAATACATTTTCATAATGTTTCTGTTGAAAGACAAAAGCTATGACAAAAAAAAAAAAAGATTTAAAAAATGCAATAAATGAACACTGAAGAGAAAGTGGAGAGAGAGAGAAAGC
>NW_015542390.1:87429-99519 GCF_001515605.1 Sinocyclocheilus anshuiensis | reverse complement strand
AATGGTAAATGAGAGCAGTAATAATGTGTTCAGTGCAGCTATTTCTGTGTCCTGCATTAACGCCACACTGGACCATTAATTGTGTAATGAACTAAAGGCGGAAAGAGGGAATGCTGCAGGTTTAGCTAGAAGTTCAGGCACATACACACACACACACACACACACACACACAGACCAAGAGAGACTACCTCAAGTCATTTTTTCTGTCCTCACTGCCAGTGAAAATGCTGCATGAAGTGACAAAAATACACATAATTAGATTTTATTTGTTTATTATACGAAGTAGGTCATGACTCTGGCTTCAAAAGTACCTCATCCAGTCAGAATCAATGTACATTTCTGATAAACATGTCAAGTTGCAGCATTGCTTGACAACCATAAACTACAGTTATAATGAACTTATACTAATGACTACTCTGCATTGTTTATTTTAATTATTAATATTAGTAATTGTAACTATTTATTGTTCATCATTGTTTACAATCAGTAACTAAAACTAAATCCATGAAAAAAAATTTTTTTCGGTAATTGAAATAAAGCTGAAATAAATTATAAATATTACAAAAAAAGCACAACTTAAATGGAAATTAGAAATGTTAGACACTTATTGATTTTCATTATATTATTATATTATATTATATTATATTATATTATATTTTATCAATAAAAATGTTAGACACAGTAACTGAAATTTTAATTGAATAAAAAAAATCTAAATAAAAATAATAAAAAATAAAAATATGAAAAGCAAATACAAATTTTAACTAAAACGTACAAAAAAAATAAATAAACTGAAAACATAAAAAATAATAGATAATAGATCATTTAAAAATATTAACACTGTAGTAGTATACAGTCAAACCAAAAATTATTCAGACACCAGATGTAAGTGAGGATAGCAGAATTAGTAAACTGTGACATATTATACCCAAAAATTCTTCATACAGTGGACTACCAGTAAAACTGATACAAATTTTAGACCAAAAATTATTCAGACACTTTGACCTGACCATGTTTTGCTTAAGTGTTATCTGACATTATCAAGATGAATTTGTTCTGACACAGTTTAACTCTGAGTTCTTGTCATATTGTATTACCATTTTCTAAACTATAGCGAATAAACTGTGATAATGCATGAAATGTTGAAGGTGTCTGAATACATTTTGGTTTGACTGTAGAAATAATAATAAAATAACACTCCACTGTGCATGGATCTACCATTGACCCACAATAAAAATAGAAACCGAGCAAAATGCCTCGTCGTGCAATGATTTTGCCTTGTGGCTGATTATAGGATACGGTGTTAAAAAGAATCTCATAGCCCAGATCAGTGTCTTCACCGTACTGGTTTTCAACCTGAAGTTAACCTTCTGTCATACACAAAACACACACAGAGCCACACGGCCCACTTCTCATCCCCAGGCCACCGCGCTAAATGAGTTTCAGTCCAGTACTCCAGGGACAGGTTAGACTGGACCTGTACTTCAGTGTGCTCATTACCTCATTCAAACACAGATAACGCTCTCGCAGATTTGATTTGGCCATTATAGGCACAGCGCCGGAGGCCTCGTCCTCCTATTGAGTTTCTGTAACTTGTCCTAACACGGTTTTTACTGGCAGCGAAGTGACATCAGTTTTTAAGTGGACAGCAGGTGAACGGCGGCCTCACAGCGTAAGATATCAGCCTTCAAATGCCAAAGAAACAAGTTGTAACTAGAGATACACAGATACTAAATTTCTCTGGTGATACCAATAGCTGATTATTCAGAATGACATCTGCTTATACTGATACACTTGTAAGAAATTATTTTAAAAATGCATAAAACAAAGATCATTAGAGTATGTTTTACAAGAAAATACTTTTTAAGTCTTTATACTTCAAAAAATCATCTGTTACTTGCCAGTTCTTTGTAATTAATTGTAAAAGTGAAAATTGTTTCAACCCCATTTTTTTCCAGTGTAGTTTGGTTTTCTTAAGGAACACACACACGCACACACACACACACACACACACACACACGCACATATATATATATATATCAGCCTGCAGCACAAATCTCTATATACTGAGACATTCAATTCAAATGGAAGAGGAGCTATATGAGATTCAATATGTTGTTTGGAGATACACTAGTGTACCTTTGTAGCTATATATATATATATATATATATATATATATATATATTCAGATAAAATAATCACACTTAAATCAAAATTAAATTTTGTATACAACATACATATATACTTGACAGTAAATAAGCTCCTCTCTAGTGTTTTTAGAACTAACTAACCAACTGTGAACACTGGTAATTTCCTGAGGTAAACATTAAGTTAAATATTGTTATTAAGCTGTCTTTCTGCGGTTTAAACAAAAAACGAGCAATGAAACGTTTCAGAAAGTTGTACTGTGTCTTTCAATATTTTCTGATGTTCATGCATGTTTATTAAAGAGGAAGAGATCCGCGCTGCCGCTTGAATTGAAGCGTTACAGTATTCTGTCATGCCACATTTAAGGGGCCGTTCACAAAGAATGCGTTTTTTTTTTCATTCCAATGCTCTACTTTTCCATTGTTTATCTATGTAAATGCTCAAAACGGACAAGGATGACCATTGTGTCCTGCTTCTTTAGCAGCGTCTCGCACATGAGCGCCGCATTTTTAAGACAGTGTGTAAAGTTAAAAGAATTTCAACTTTTACACGCAGTCCCGCTCATCAGTTTGAGTTTCAAAACAGTGGACCAATCAGAAGACCCAGGAGGCGGGGCACGCGTTGCATGATTTTGTGTATAGTAGCAAGTTGGCATGGCAAATGTTTTATTTGCCGAAAACATGGTGGAGGCGGCATTCTGCGTTGCTTTTTTTTTTTAAACCATTCCTGAGTGCTGCGTCTCATGTTTTAAGACGCAAAGACGAGTTCTGGCCCCTAAGCACGCCAAAACGGCATTTATTGTTGAATTTTGCGATAAAATAAACAGAATTTGAGAGCTTAGACTTAGTTTCTAATCAGAAGTAATAAGCATAAAGCTCGTTGCGATTATTAGATGAGAGGCACGTTGTTTGGTGAAGGGAAAAACTGTGAATCTGGCAACCCTGGCTTGAAATACATGTGATCCACAATGTCAAATAGAATCTGTCAACTGCGCTATTGTTTTGAAGTGAGATTGCATTAATGTGTCATTATCCCGTTAACTTTGACAGCCCTAACTTCGACACAAGAGACATTTTCTTCATGCACCAGTTATAGTCTGAGATGTTTTTCCGCCCCCTTTTGATTGACAGTATTTATTCGGCCCTGATCATTGGCTGTTTTTAAACAGTAGGCTGAAGTCTGACAGTGCAGATTGTTTTTATCAGTCAATACTGATTATTGTCCGATATATCAGTGCATCCTTACTTATCCTTAACGGTTCAAGCAATGAACCCGGTAAACCAAAAGGTAGGATAAAATCAGAAAGGGAAATTAAAACTACCACAATGCACACATACACCTATGGAAATATGCTGATGTTGATTTCCAAGTGTTTCCTAGACTATTAGCTTGAGTCATACTGTAAATGCGCACGATTCTAGCACAGCCAGTTGGATTTCCTCAAGCGGCATGGAGAGAGAGAGAGAGAGACAGTCAGTGGCATTGTAATTGTATTAGCCTGTGACTGAGAAAAAATGCTCATTGTTGTTAAATTAGATTGTGCTTATGAGAAAGTGTGGAAACATTCAGTCTCTCGCTGGGAAAATCCAACAACTCTTTTTGGCCCGGGACTGCTGTCAATCAAACAACTGACAGATTGATGTTAGGGATCAGAGGTCAACTCTGACCTGGGGTGGTGAGGAGGTAGGGTACTTAAACACTTAGAAATGCTCAGGTTTTGTGATGGGGCATCCCTCGAGTCCCAGAGCCCATCTGGATCTGATGAGACGGGTGGGTACCAAAGACAGAGGTCACCCTACAGGAGACTTTCTCCTGTCCGCACCAGCCTTTCCTCTTCTTCCACTGCCATTCCCATTCCTGAGGATCTCCTTTCCCTCAACAGCACTTAGAATGACACATGTGGTCTGTTAGACACAAAAAGACTCATTCAGTTCAGCCCACCAGGACTGGCCTTTGAAAAACTCCTGAGAAAGAGGGAAGGCAGAGAGAGGCGTTTGGCGGAAGATCAGAGTGATGTGAAGAAGAAATCACTCCCTTCTTCTTGGGAAGGTTCCCCACTGGCTGTTTTAGGGAATCTGTGCATTGACAACCTTCTTCAAGGAAAGGGCCGCAACCTTTACCAAACAACGGGGCCTCAGCAGTCTCGCTTCCTTTTTCTTTTAGAGGAGTCCACTAGTTTTGAAAGGCTTCTAGAAATAAAGCAGGTTTGGCAGGCGTTTAGCAGCCCGTGATGCCAGCAGGGGTCCTGAGCTCAGGGATTTTTCGTGCAGTAGGGAGTCTCAGCAAGACCAAGAGGTCTGTCTTACAATTCGTTGCATTTTCACATAAAAGCTTTGGCTCTTCATAGCTGTAATAGATGTTACACATTGCTGACGGACTAAAAGCTATTGCTTTTGATGGTGCTTTTTGAGGGCAGAATCACAAAGGTGGAAATGAATCCCAAGGTATAACCCACAGGGCATTTTCACACTAGAGTACTGGGTGAAACTGAGTTTAACTGTAAAAATGCGGTGTGTCCATCAAGTAACAAGCAATAACCTTACACCTTGAAAGCATTTGAATGTACAGTTTTATCATCATTATTTTTGAAAAGAAAAAAAAAAAATTATAATATATATACATATATACAGTGGGTACGCAAAGTATTCAGACCCCCTTAAATTTTTCACTCTTTGTTATATTGCAGCCATTTGCTAAAATCATTTGTTAATTTTTTTTCCTCATTAATGTACACACAGCACCCCATATTGACAGAAAAACACAGAATTGTTGACATTTTTGCAGATTTATTAAAAAATAAAAACTGAAATATCACATGGTCCTAAGTATTCAGACCCTTTGCTGTGACACTCATATATTTAACTCAGGTGCTGTCCATTTCTTCTGATCATCCTTTATTTTATTTTATTTTATTTTATTATTTTTTTAATATCATGGATTATTAATTCTTAACTTAATCATTATGTTTTTGGGGGGTTTTACCACATGACATTTTCCAAACTGAACTAACCTTGCCATATTATCAGATATATTAAAACATATTGTAAAACACCTTCTATGATATAATTTCATCTTTTAAAATATTATCAGATATATTAAAACATATTGTAAAACACCTTCTATGATATAATTTCCTGTTTGATTTAGCGAACAAGTTTAGAATATTTTGAAAGCAACTACTTCACTGGCCAAAACAAACAAACAAAAGATTATCCAGACTACTCAACCTTATTTTTTGAGTAATTGTTTTAAGGTTTTATTCACCTTTACATTTTTTAGATTGTGTCCCCCAAAATATATCAAAATCCATTTTTAATGAAAATAAACAAACAAAAACATATTCATTATAAAAGAGGTATACTCTATTATGCATGTATGAATTTTAATTATGTGTTTTTGAATGCATTATTAGATTCACACGAGTCATGTCAAATCACCTTTATTTCTATAGCGCTTTATACAAAACAAACCCCGGTTTCACAGACAAGGCTTAAGCCTAGTCCCAGACTAAAATGCATGTCTGAGCTGTTTTAAAATACGTTAGTAGTACTATCGATTTGTCTCAAGATCCACACCAGTAATGTTTATTTTTCTAAGGCACGTTTATAAAAGCTACTTAAATGTCCTAATTGAACTATGGCCTAAACCTGGCTTAATCTAAACCCTGACTGTGAAAGCAGGCCAAAGTGTTTCAAAGCAGCTTCACAGTAACAAACAGGAATAAAATAACAGAATCAAACTTCTTCAGCATTATCCAGCTCAAGTCAGTTCAGTGTTCATTCACTTCAGTTCAGTAAATGTGTTGATGTTGAAGACACAAATGTACAGAACCAGTGTGAAAAGAGAGATGTTTCCACTGAACTTGAGTGTGCACTACACATCTAACCTCAAATGATGTTTCGTGTCTGTAGGATTCAAGCGAAGACCAGGGAGCTCCGAGAGCGACAGGCCAGAGAAAGAGACTACGCTGAGATCCAGGACATCAGCCGAAACTTCAGCTCCGACGAGGAGCACACCTACGCCGGGATCGGCTCTCTGGACTCGTCCCTGGACAGCAGTATGGACCTGAGCCATAACCCTGGTCCAGAGCGTTCTCAGAGCCCCCGAGACCAGGCCTTGCCCTTAGAGGCTCTTTACGCACAGGTCAACAAGCCCCGCAACGGACGCCCTCCATCTGCAGACAGGTAAGCGCTCACAGCTTCTCATTGCCAAGGACTTCCATCCTTCAGAATCGCCGTGACGTGATGCACAGGCTGCTTTTATTGCTGAGATTTTGAGTGTTTGTCAGGGCAGTTAAGCAATGCTTGGCTGATGTAACGGGATGATGACATGTTCTTGACTTGAAAGACGCAACCTTGGCTATGTAATTGCAAAGCTTTGCATAATGCAAGCTAAAGTGTGTTTTCTCGCTGTTGTGAGCTGTCAAATATTTCTCATTTTGTAAGGTTGGATAGGGTGAAGGGCACCGTCACTTTTGAAGCTTCTAAGTTTCTTTTATTCTGCTGAGAAAAAAGGAAGTTTCTCTGCAGACCTCTGTCTCTTTTATATTTGTTCACGTCTGAAAGTTTTGAAAATGAAAAACTGTTTTCATCCACCCTTTGTAGTGTTAAAAAAAAGAAAGTCAAACAAACAGTGTTATCAGATTTCTCACCTGAGTCCCAGCGGCTGCTTTTATAGCAAGGTAAAGCATTGATAATTCTCTGGATGGGGAAATTTAATAACCAGCGGGCTCTTTATTATCGCGGATCATGTCAGATCCACCCTCAACGTGCACAGAATCTCTGAATTCATCTGGGTTTTTAAGGGAAAGAAAAGTCAACTTTATGCCAGAAACTGCTGCAATTAAGCTGAACTTTAGAGTGTTCTGACGCACTTCAATATTTAGATGTAATTGAGTGTACTGCTGAATGCACTGAACAAGCTTTTACTGTCATTTCTACTGAAACATGCATGTGATGAATTTAACTATATTTGTAATACACGTGCAATGATGAAATTGCAATTTAGTACATTTAAATCAAATGCAATGTCAAATAACACTACAGTTAAATTTTAAGTACTTTAGAATGTTATTTAGTGAACACATCAAAGTAAGTGTATTTCTATAAAGCATGATTATTATTAAAACAAAATGATTTAAAATGTATTTTAAAGTAAGTCTTTTAAATCCGATGTTGTTAGAAATTGCACTTTTAAAAGTGTAATTAAATGGGTTAAGAAACAGTCATTAAAGTGTCTATCTTTAAATACTATTAAGTGACCTTTTAATTCATTAATATTATATTATATGTATATTTTTAATATAGCCTACTTTAATGATTCAAAGTACTTGAAGTACTACTTCAAAGTGCACTACAAGAAGCACACTTCTTTTTCAAAAGGAGAAACAGGAAGTTCGGGAGACTTTGTTTACATTTATTATGATAGACTACTGTCTAAAAATATCATTAATGTTAACAAATTATCTTTTGAAAGGTCTAAGGATTTAGTGTTAATATATGGTCTCTGTTTTATGATATAGATGCTCCAGCAACAGTAATATAGTAATTTGTGTTGGGAGTGTAAAAGAAAACATGCAACATGAAAACAGCACTTTATACCTTGATGAAGAAAAACAAGTAGAACTAACTTTAATGTGAAACATACTCTATTATTATTTATTTTTTTCCAACAGCCTTTAGTCTTTAGTTTACATTTAAGGTCTGCAGAACCATGATTTGCAACTTGTTAATGCAACTAGTTGGCATTTAGAGGAAGGAGCAATGCATATACCACTATGGATAGGATGAATCCCTTTTTTGGATTTTGCTAAGAAGTTGTCATCTTTTAGAAGTTGACTAGCATGTAGACTAGGGCTGTGCGATTAATCGAAATCTTCATAAAATCGCGATTTGAGCTTGCACGAATTCTAAATTGCTTTATAGCACAATTTTCCGCACCCCCGACCTCCCGCAGTATGCTATCCGAACCAAGCAGAATGCAGCGCGCCTAAATGGAGCACGAGAACAGAACAGACCGGGCGGGCATACAAACGTAACGCCAGTTTAACGGATCAGAGCGTTCACACTGCACACGATTGCGGTCCGGCAGTGCGCTCCAGGAGCGGTGCATCTGCAGCAGTCATGAGATAGACGGAGTCCGCTTCCACTCACGCTAGCCCGGCCTCAGCTCACTCTAGCCCGGCCTCAGTGCACACTAAGCCAGGGCTTCCCCTCACGCTAGGCCGCTCGCATACACATACTGTATACGCACTGCAGACGGAGTACGTGTTAACTTGGCGCAACAAATCTAGTTCAACATCTGAGGCAACGACACAAAGAGCTCTATGACCAATGCATGGCAAAAAAAATGCATTGTTTTTTTCCTGCCATATGTCTATTCTAGAAACATTTTGTTACACCTTTACTTAGTGATTATTTTGCCTTATGTCTGTTCTAGAGACATGTTACAGCTTCTTGATAAAGCTCTAATTGGTTTTCTTTTGGAAATATGTTTCAAATTCACACTGAATGCATTAATGACTGTAAAGCATGTCTGTGTGTGTCAAAACCGTGATTAAAATCGAAATCGCAAAATTGATCAAAGAAATCGCGGTAGGTTTTTTTTGTCCATATCGCACAGCCCTAATGTAGACATGAACTAAAAGTTCCAAAAGTTTGAGTCTTCCAGACAGAAGTAGTTTCAGTGTTTTTCCTCTTCTGTGTTGATGCCAGCTTTATGATGTGTGTCTCAGATGCTGTCTGTCTGATGCAGAGGATTGACCTACATTTGTTGTGGTGAAGTGAGAGTTTTTTAATTTTTTATTTTTTTTTGAGATATGGAAGATAAATATTCCAAAACGCCTCCGTTTGTGCTGTTGTTGTTCTCTAACTGTTCTCCAGATTCATGGCTGGTTTTACGGTATTTATGACAAATTCACCAATGAACATCCATCAGTGTATGAAGAATAAGGGAAACTCACTCTGTATTCACACTGAAGAATCACCGCCATCGCTCTGTTCCTCTGGTGGTTATGAAATGGTTAGCGGTTAGTTAAGGAAATGCTACGAAAGGCCAGCGTGTCTTCTCTAAACAGTAATTACTCTCTCTGGGTTTATTCCGGCGGTGGTTAATTGGCTCGTCAGCGGTGGTAAAGGCACTGATTGACAGATGTCTCTCAGGCTGTGTGACCTTTCCCAGGATGCAGTGGGAAGGGATTATTAGGTGACCAGCTGCTGTTCTCCAGGCAGGATTGTTCCCAGCGGCCCGACTGTCATGAGATCAGCCACCAGGTTACGCAGCGCGCAGTAATCTGACGAATCCTTGTGCCAATGTCTCTGGTGGCAGCAAAAGGGCAGCACTCTGTCCCGAGTGTACTGCAGTGCGTGAATCCACAGCAATATTAGCATTCATTCGTTCGTTCGTTCATTCATTCATTCATTCATTCATTCATTTACTATGCATAAATATTACTTGGGTATTCTAATATAATAATACATTTAATTTATCCTTATATATTTTAATATACATGTACTTTATACATAACATATTTGAGCTTTGTGGCCTATTATTCATGTGCAGATCTAATTTTTATTTATGTTTTTTTGCGATTTTTGGATCTACGCACCGCCAGAAGTGTATGTATCTTTTTTGAATTGGACTTGTGTCTGGCGCTACACTTTTTCAGTTTCTTCTTCTAATATACATATACTTTAAATTATTTTAAATGGAAATACTATATAATTTGATCAACTTTTATTATTAATTAAATTATTACAGTAAGTATTATGTAACTTTTCAGTTCAATATATTCTATATATTACCTCTTATATAGTCTTAGCTTGATAGTATAATAATAATAATAATAATAATAATAATGTTTACTTCTATGTACTTTTATACTTATTAATAATTAAATTATTACAGTAAGTAGTAATTATTCAATAACTCTATATCTTTTATATATCATCAATTATGTAGTATTTTGTATCATTACAACAACAATAATAATAATAATAAATATATTGTTACATAATCTTATTATAAACATATTATGCATTATTTGAAATATAAACTGTATACTTTTATGTACATTATACATTTATTAATCATTATTACATTTTAAATATAAATTATATAAGTATGTATATTCATTCAGCAACTCTGAAAATTGTTAAATATTATGCATTATGATTTGTAAATACCGTATAATTTTATGTACTTTTATTAATAATTAAATTATTACATTATACGTATGAATACTTATTCAGCAACTTTTCAGTTAACATAATAATAATAATAATAATAATAATAATAATAATAATAATAATAATAATAATAATAATAATAATAATAATAATAATAATAATAATAATAATAATAATAATAATAATAATAATAATAATAATAATAATAATAATACATCTGTAAAAAAATAAAAAGTATGTCCTGGCAGAACATTAACAGTACATTTTCCATTAAGTTTACAGACATTTCCTTCAGCAATAAAACACAACCCAATGCAATGCGTAATTCAAAAACAGCTAAAACCGAGGAAAAAACAAACAAACAATCAATATGAAAAACTCCATAATAAAACATACTGTATACCCTATTTGTCATTTGTCATATTTGTTTTGCTTGAACAAAGAGAACAATCAAATAAAAGAGAAAATAAAAAGCGATGTGGGAATGTTTGTTTTATGATATTGGAAAATGTTCTGACTGATGCTTTCTGTGACAGTTCTGTTCAGCTCCTTTCACTCCTGAACGTCCTGACGTACTGAATGTGAAACTGCTTTTGACTGTCCTGCGAGATTCACATAAATGTTTCATATATTACTGATGGTATAAGCTTTTCTATTTTCTGCAGTGTGCACAAAAACCCCAGAAGATGCGTTTGTGCAATTCATATCACATTTCTGAAAATAAATCTGAGCTAAACTAAGTTAGCAACAACCTGCAACCAAAAGATATACTAGTTTTAACTATTTGTTCTCCAGGCTGAAAGAATAAACAAATGTTTATTAAACTATAAGTTACATCTTAAACAGAGAGTGCAGTTTACCGAGTCGTCTTTCCTTTTTAAAATGAAAATAAAATGCTTATTTCAGAAAGCAGAGTAATAAGCCTTGTCGCAAACGTACCTGCTTGACATCTGATTGCATGCAAATCACCCTGCGTATATTTTCAATAGGGAGTTTGGAGCTTCACACTGCTTTGCATATCACTTAGAAGCAAGCCTTTGTGAAATACGTTGTAATATTTGTTGTCGTGCCTCTGGAATAAATTGCATACTTTCATTGGTGTTTGGCTGCGAGGCCTGTAATCTCAGTAAATGGAGTAATGCATTCACATTCAGACCGTCACATCACTCCATTTGAAAGGCCCGACTCCCTCCGTGAATCAAAACAAAGCCCAAACTAACATTTGCATTTCTAAATGAAAGCTAATAGAAGTTTCATAGTGTCAGGCTCCTGAAATAAACAGTCCTTGAGTGAGCGTCGGCTTTAGCTCATTATAAAGAGATGCGTGGGATTGGGTGAGAGGAAAAAGTTTTATCACAGATTTTCCCAGAGTTGTTTTCTTGGACGTTTAAGTGCTTATTCTCTTAAAGAAGTGGCGCAGAGGGAAAGTGATTCCATCTCTTTGTAGATAACATTGGAGAAGAGGATTTCCTGTCTAAAATGCACAGAACAGGAAGTGGATAAGGCTCAGCGAGGGTCTGTTCAGATTCAGTCAATCACAGCCGCCACCGAGGCCTGTATCCACAGTAGAGTAGAGGAAAGAGCATGTACATGTACAGCTCATATTTTACTTGTTTATCCCAAATCAAAAGAAACCGATAATAATCTTATATTCTGACATTATTTTACCATATGTTTTCCCCCCATGTCAATTATGCACAGCAGTCACCCATTCTCATCAATGTAAAAAAGGGTGGAAAAAAACTTTATTTTTTTT
>NW_015542390.1:85912-87419 GCF_001515605.1 Sinocyclocheilus anshuiensis | reverse complement strand
TATTATTTAATTTAATTTTATTTTATTTTATTTTATTTTATTTTATTATTTTATTTTATTTTATTTTATTTTATTACATTTTATTACATTACATTACATTACATTACATTTGACCTGGATATGTTTCAATGTGATTATTTTATTATCAGATAATACAGTATATTTAATTAGTTTATTATGGTAATAATAAGGTAAAATCAACCACAGTTGACTTTTATTTTATTTTATTTTATTTTTTGGTTGAAATTTGCTGTGGATATGTTTGCATGAAATAATTTTATTTTCCGATACTCAAAGTAATAATTTGAAATTCTATAATACTAAATCAAAGTACTATGGTAATAATAAGGTAAAATCAACCACAAATGACCTTTATTATTATTATTATTATTGTTGTTGTTGTTGTACTTACAGAAATTATTTATTTATTTTTTATCCTATTTATTTATCCTATTTATTTACATGTATTAAGTATCTACTAACCAGAACGTCATTAATCTTCTTCAGAAGATCAGCTTCAGATCTTCAGGCTTGTTTGCACTTCCTCAACAAAAGTTAACAAACTGCAGTGGCTGTTGTGTTTGTTGGCTCACTGTTAACCCTGTTTGCATTCGTCTGAGCAGTGTGAAGCAGCCTGAAGCCTCATAACACTTCTGTCCCACTCAAAATTCACTGGCAGCTTCTCACAGCTCAAAGCTCTTGACATGCAGTCTGAGTTTGCCGTTTCAGTCCTGAGAGTCAGTCGATGAGTTCAGAGCTCACAAGGTGGTGTTGTGCGCTGTAGCCTCGAGCAGCGTAATTCTCACACGCCGGAGGCTAAATCTACGACTGGTGTAACACAGCCCTCTTCCTCCTTCATTGCAGTTTACTGGAGATTTGAGTTTGGGAACTCGCTCTCTTTAAATCTCTGCTAGCATCACCAGTCACTCTGGGTCGGCCACACATCTGCTGACTTCCATGTGACCTGCGTGGCGTTTCATAACTTGGTGCATGGAAAAAGAGAGAGAGAATGCATTGAGGGAATGCGTTGTTAATTTTCCAGCATGTTCAAATAAATATCCATTTTGTTGGCCTGGTCAAGGCCTCCATCATGCATTAGCCACAGCCAGTAGACACGCCATTGATGTATTGGTATTAAAAAGGAGGTGACACCGTGATGAAGTTGGATGCTGTTAATAGTGGAGTCTATTGGATATGGGCTACAGTGATGTAAAAGCGTGGCGCCGTCATGATATACAAGCCGAAGCATGTTGTGTGCAGTGTAAAAAAGTTAAATAATATAATATGTATGTATTTATTTAGGATGAAATATGACCCAAATATGTTAGATACCCAAAGTAATAAATTGTATTATATATTTGAAAAATATTTTTTACATTATAAAAATATATTGTTATATTATTTTATATTATAAAATCGTGGTGCCATCATCGTATACAAGCTGAAGCGTGTGGCGTGCAGTGTAAAAAATATTTATTTATTTATTTTCATTCATTATTTTATTTTA
>NW_015542390.1:72928-85467 GCF_001515605.1 Sinocyclocheilus anshuiensis | reverse complement strand
AGTAATACATCGTGTTATATATTATTTATAATAATAATAATAATAATAATAATAATAAAAACATACAGAGGGCTTGTGGGCAAAATTCAATCAACCTCTTGCATCCTGCCCATCTGTAGCCTGGGATTGTTAACATTTGCATGTGATTTCATTTACTTCTTGTCGACGCAGCAACAACCCATGTCTATAAAATCAATAAAAGCCTTTTTATTTTTCTCTTCTTGGCCAAAAATGCATCTATAGAAGAGGACGATCAGGCGAAAACCCTCTGTGGAAACAGAAAAACCTCTTTATCTCACCGCTCTGCAGCTGAATAAATATGCTCAGACTATTACCAAATGTCTGGGTCTGGTTTGTTTGCCTTTAACAGCGTCCCAGTCGAAGGTCAGAGTGGCAGTAAAGCGTGGAGAGTCCCGGCTCTCTGGCCTGTAAAAGGTTTGTAAGACGGGCCAGGGGCAGTGAACACACCGCTCTCGTCGGGTTTACAGTCACTCTACGGCCAGGCTCCATTATCCAGATTCTCTTCCTTTGTTACCGCCGTTTGATTGGTCCACTTTGAATGAATGAGAGGTTGTTGGAAGCGGGTTCAGGATCTGTGGATGTGTGTCGAGAGGCACCGCTGTACCTCACATCTCACAGTCCTGAGTCACGCTACATTTCACATCAATCTGATACCAACTCAAACAAGGTTATTAGGGATGAAAGTACAGCCGTTCGATATGGTGTACTGTTGAGTACTTAAGCGTCGACCGTTCAGCCAACAAAACATACAGAAGTGTGTCTTTGAGTGGATAAAATCCTTTTTAAATTGGGCTGTGAAAACAGATTTGATTCATGCATTATATGTTAATTGGGTCTTGAAAAATATATTCTATTTTATTATTAGATTTATTGTTTTATGAAGGCACTTTTTCTGTTCTTTCAGAATAAAATGCACAGTTAATGTTTCAGTAAGACATGTAATGTGTATCAAACGAGAGGCTCAGTCTTTATCTAATGTTGTTTGACTATTCAATTTAGTTAGTTTTAACTAGTTTTAGTTTTTAGTTATTCACTCTATCAGTTTTATTTATTTATTTATTTATTTGTTTGTTTGTTTGTTCCAGGTTATTTAGATTTGATAATTTTTTATAATTATTTGTTTTAATAATTTAGGGCTGTTTAAGTTAATTTGCTAACTAGTATATTTTTGTTTTGTTTTGTTTTAGTTTATTTTGTTAATAATTTTTTGTTTGTTTTTTTTTTTTTTTTTTTTTTTTTTTTTTTTGCTATATATCAGTGTTATTTTAGTGTCATTTGTGTACTGGTATAGTTTTTGTTAATATTTTGAATATTGTAATATTTTTTGATGTTTTCAATTTAATTTTAGTTAAATATTTAGTTATTTTATTTTAGTAATTTGGGCCATTTTTTTTTTTTTTTTACTTTATTTAGTTCTGGAATCATAAAAAAATTAGTTTGTTTATTTTAAGCTTACTTTTATTTATGTTTTTGAAAATGTCCTCTTTTAGATATTGTTCCCGTTAATGATAACAACACTGTTATCAGATGTCAACATAGTTGAGCATAACCGGACAATCATAGGATGTGCCAAGCCTAAGGACAGGAATAATTTTGGAATCAAATCATAACGTCTTAAATTAGAATTGATTTGAATCTTGACGTGTCCCAAGATTCCCAGCATTATTGTGAATGTACTGTATTTCTGACCTTATTTTTTGTGGAGTTAAAGTCTATTGTCTTAGCGTCTGGTTAGCTTAGCATCATAGCTTTTGCTTTTTAGCTTTGTTTTTTAGCGAGTGTGAGTGAATTCTCAAATGCATGTGTTGCAAGAAGATGGCCGAGATTTAGTATGAAGCTCCCCACAGAGGGCAGGACTGAGTGACCTGTGTTTTCAGACAGAAGCTGTGCATGGAGTGGAGTGCAGAGCGCTGAGCTGTCTGTGTCATGCAGAATGATATTTCGGGGAGCGTGAAACAAACTGTCACCTCTTTGATGGACATGATTTGATTGACGGCTGCTCCCATTAGAGCGAGATCCTCTAAGCTGCTGAAAGTCAAGGTGAGACGAGATGAGAGCGAGAGCGAGAGCTCATGGGAGCAGAAGGCTGATGCTCCAGAGAGCAGAGTTAGCAGGAGCATCACCTCTCCTCCTCTAAATCCAGTCCTTCTTGACACTGCACACTGCTTCAGTTGGATTATGAAGTGCAAGTAGCTCAATAGCTGTTGATAAAATTGTAGCAGCTGCCGGTTTTGTGCTTTTCCCTTTTCCCTTCTTCGTTATTTTGTACCTTCTTTGGACTTGTGGGAATGATAATTGGCCCAGAAGGTTGTGGTCCCAAAAGACGAGATCTCTTCACATCTCAGTGCTGACTCTCTCACACTGATCCTGCTGTGTTAATGTCTCAGATCTCCTGATGCTGACCAACTTTGACCACTAGTATGACTGGGAATTTTTGTATTTAATTTGATTCGATTCAATTAAATTCAATTAAACTCAACTCAACTCAACTCAACTCAACTCAACTCAACTCAACTCAACTCAACTCTATTTTATTTTATTTATTACATTTATTTATTGGGATATATTTGGGTAAAAAACGTTTAAAGTCTCAGTCTTATTTTATAAGTAAAAGTTATTTTTATTAAAAAAAATATCAGTTTTATATTGGTACCATTGTTTTTTTATTATTATTATTTTATTTTTATGTATGTATAGTTTTTATTTTGCATTGCTTTTAGTTAAATTAGTTTTATTTTCTGGGATGGGGGTGGGGGCAACATTGTACAGAAATATATTTAACCCTTTGGGGTTGACTAACGCGGATACGTGTTTTGTGGCATCTTCTCCTGATAACACCGAAAAGAACTTAAATTACACTTTCAGTTTTGATCTTACAGATAAGAGCAATACATCAATCGAATCTGTAAATGGTCTACTTTTATTTGTATACACACATAATAACAACAAAACTTTGTGCATTTATAAAATAAAGAAAACAAACAGGGTGCGCTATCTGCCGCCTTGGTCTGCGTGATCTTCATTTAGAAACGCGTCATTAAAATGAACTGTAACTCAGCAAATACTCAACAAAGAGACATGAGAGATATATCTATAGAAAGCTTGACATGTCTACTTTTAAATTAAGCAAGTCTTATCGAAAGCAAATATTCTGTGATAAAGTAATCCATATGAAACCAACGCGATGTCCAGTCTTTCACGTCTCCCTTCATTATATCTAATGCGACCACGCCCACGCGCTGAGCGCGCTATAGATATTATAATCATCCACGTGAGGCGTGTGGCGTGTAAACGCCCACATCATAGCAAACAAAGCAGCAGGACCTCAAGTTTTTTTAAATTTTACTGTTCGCGTCACGCTGAGAGAAATAAGACAGAATTCACCTCAAGAAGCTTTGGATTACCTCAGGAAAAAAACAATGCAGCGGCTTGATCCAGCAGTGATCATAAACATGAGTAAGTCTTTTTTATTAACCTACTTGTATTAGTTTTCACATAACTTGTACACATTTTACTAGTTAGACTTTCTCCAAACTATAATTCCTGACTAAATGTATAATCAAGTGAAACATTATGAAGTTTCATTCACAGCATCTAAATGTCACGATGCCAGGATGTTTTTTTTAAGTTCTATAACAGACAGAAATACGATATAAAAGTAATATGAGTTATAATGTTACTAGCCTAATGTCAGTAAGAATGATTAGTCAAAACTTTACTGTGATAGGATATTCTCTGTTCATGAATATAGCCATATATGTTTATAACTATAGTTTTTGGCTACTAAACTTAGCCATTAAAATGTTTATTAGCAACTGAAAAAAGCACAAATGTCAGGACATGTCAAAACTTCTCCAGGGCCCAAAACACCCTCGGACCGCAGAGGGTTAAAGTCCACAGAAAAATAAAATATTTAAGAATGCAATGATAAAAATATTCTATATTATATTATTTTATGAGTAAAAGGGGAAAAAGAAAACGCTAAAAACTGATAATAAATAAAAATAAAAACTATACAGACATAAAAAAAACATTTATATATATATATATATACATATATATATATAATTTGTATACGTTTTTTTGTTATTTGTCTGTATAATTTTTTTCTATTTTTATAAAAAGTAAAATTAAAGTAAAACATTTATTTTTATTAGTTTTAATTTATTTAGTTTCAGTTATTTTACAATTGAAAGTTAAACTAAATTAAAATGGCACACGAATGTTTGCCTTGGCAACTAGCATAAATAAGTTTATTTTATTTTATTTCAGTTATAATGTTTATTTTGTATTTATTTATGTATTGTTTAGTTTAAAATAAGAACCATATACAGTACATATGTATTACTGTAGTGAACTGGATTGTGGTTGCTGTTTCTTGTTGACTGTTGTATATGTTACTGATTACTAACTGGCAGAATTATCAACTATTCAAACTATTCAATAATTAATCGTTTAATGGACAGGGAACATGTTGGATGAAGTCTGGATTCAGCTGTGGATTCAGAGCAAGTCCAGACTTACTTCACTTCCCTGATGCTTTATCGTTCTGTCATAAAGGCACATTTTCCTCTCCTTTACAAATATGATTATGAGATTTCCTGACTCGATAACGCAGCCACAGCTCTACTGCATTACCAGCATACATGCACCTTAATTAATGTACAACTACTAGTTCATCTTAATTGCGGAGGTGATTTTATTTTATTTATTGTATTTTTTTCTCTGCTTAAATCAATTAGAGCACCATTATATCGCTGGAGCACACTCGTTTAAATACTTTTTGTTAATAATTGATGTGTAAATAGATGAAGTGGTGGAGAT
This sequence comes from Sinocyclocheilus anshuiensis, assembly GCF_001515605.1. Taxonomy (NCBI): domain Eukaryota; kingdom Metazoa; phylum Chordata; class Actinopteri; order Cypriniformes; family Cyprinidae; genus Sinocyclocheilus; species Sinocyclocheilus anshuiensis. Next base: position 80,622 of record NW_015542390.1, on the reverse strand, counting down.
GGCTGCATATGTCGGCGTGCATCAATGTTTAATCTGTTCTTTCATTAAGCCCAAGGGAAAGTAAAATCTCATATATGTCTCTCAAGCACAGTCTTAATGGCGCTGCCTTTGATTACGGTAATTTCAGCTGCTTACATCAGCAGCAAAACGTTCCACAAATACTCCGCTTATTGCTTCCTCTGCTCGCTTACGGATGCTTCCCGCTGAGATGCGACTCATACTGAGTCTGGAAGCAATAAAACAGTAGAAAGAAAGATGCTTCTAGAGCTTTGTTTTCTGCTTTGTATTTGTTTGACCTTTTTTTTTTTTTTTAAATAGATTTTTTCCTTTTTCTATTAAAACGTACAAATAATTAAAGGGAGGGCATTTATGTGTCTTAATTTTTTAATTGTTTATTAATTTCATAAATCAAATGATACATAATATTATTTATTCTTAAAACATTTTTTCCACCATTTCCTTGTATATATATATATATATACACACATATATATAAATCATTAAAAAATGTCACAAAAACAAACAAAAAAAAGTTAATTTTAAGGATTTTATATTATTCTTAATTCTTTTTCATCAGGTCTTAATTTCATACATCAGATATTTATTATGTTTTATGCTTAAATAAGTAAAATATATTTTTGTTTGTTTTATATTATTCTTAATTTTTTAATTATTAATTTCATACACCAAATAATATGTATTATGATTTATGCTTAAATCATTAAAAAAATTATATTTTTATTGATTTTAGGAAAGTTTTTATATTATTTTTCATTCTTTTCATAATTTCTCAATTTCATGAATTATAAACACACACAGACACACACACAAATACACATACATATAAATATATAATGCTAAATCATGAAAAAAATTATATATTTATTGTTGATTTTTAAGGATGTTTTTATATTATTCTGAATCACTTTTCATTAGTTCTTAAACAAACATAATTTTTTTTCTATTGATTTTAAGATTTTTTTAAATATATTTTTACTGGGAAACATGACAAAATTATGTTTTACTTAAGAAAATGATTTTGGTTTTGTTGTGTAGAAACACATACATATTCAGTGGTATAGGCTCATTTCATGAGTTTGTGTCTGCTGCTGTACTGTAGAGATAATACAGAGGCATTAACACAGCGTGTGTGTCAAGTTATCATACGCTGTGTGTGCGCTGATAGTCTGTGGTGTCTTGGAGGCGAAAAGCCAGTGAATTATCCGACATGTCCGGTTTAATTTTTCTGTGTGTTTTAGTGAGAGGCCCCTCTGGGATGGATGGGATGAGATGGAATGAGAGGCGAGCATTTTACCCTCCGTTTGCACCATTACATTCATTTAGGAAAGCAAACAGGATGAGAGGAGCGGCGCACATCCCAGCTACCTCATCTCACATGTATGCAAACACACATGAAACCGGAGGCTATTATAGAACGCGTGTACAGTGTGTTTGATCCGTGTCTCTCAAACGAGACGCTGAACACCGCTTTAATGAACTTGCAGCGGGAAGATGAAAGCAGAGAGAGCTTGCGTGCATTGTGTGGCTCTGCCAGATGAAATATAATCAAAGTGAGTCTCCTCGTCCCACATCTGGGCTAAAAGCTCATTCACTCCCAGCAAACACACACTTCATCTGCGGCTGCACAGGCCAAACAGAAGCACTGCTGATTACAAACGACTCCCAAAGAGTTTACACTCATTTTAAAACTAATTCTATGCTCTATTAACACTGTTTGCTTTGTACAAAGAGAGACACGGCTGTAAATATAACTGCAGGAATTATTAATGGGCTCTTCACTTGTACAATGATCTATGAGCTGAACTCAAAGATCTAAGACTTTTTCTATGTACACAAAAGGCCTATTTCTCTCAAATATTGTTCACAAATCTGTCTAAATCTGTGTTAGTGAGCACTTCTCCTTTGCCGAGATAATCCATCCACCTCACAGGTGTGGCATATCAAGATGCTGATTAGACAGCATGATTATTGCACAGGTGTGCCTTAGGCTGGCCACAATAAAAGGCCACTCTAAAATGTGCAGTTTTATCACACAGCACAATGCCACAGATGTCGCAAGTTTTGAGGGAGCGTGCAAATGGCATGCTGACTGCAGGAATGTCCACCAGAGCTGTTGCCCGTGAATTGAATATATATGTATATGTATATATATATATATATGAAAACTGGACATTTGATTGGAACACTGATTTCTGATGAGTTATTCAAACGAATCATTGAATGTGTATAGCACACCCTCATGGCATTTTACTGATTGTTATTTATTGTATTAATTATTATTATTATTATTATGCTTATATTGCATATACACAAAAAATAACACATTGATAGTTTCTGTTTAACACATTAAAAATAAAGATAATGAAAGTATTATTGTTATTGTGTGTGTGTGTGTGTGTGTGTGTGTGTGTGTATCTATATAATATAAAATAATTGTAATCATATTGTATAAACATATTTTAAATTGAACACAACAATTCATTACAACAAATAATAATATAATAATAATAATATTGCAATAATAATTATATTATTATTATTATTATTATTATTATTATTATTATTATTATTATTGTTTTGTGTATATATCCATATAACATAAATGTAATTATATTTTATATATTTTTTAAAGTGAACATTACATTTTCTTAATTGTTATTGACAAATAATAATAATAATAATAATTATTATTATTATTATTATTATTATTGACGCACTGGAGCCACTGAGCATGGCCCCTCCCCTGACACTATAAGAGGTGTGTTCGAAGGTACTTTGATGTCAAACACCGATCGATCTGCACAGCGCTATCATTAGCTTGCTAGCTATGCCTTTGTCACTTAAATGCATATTTACGTCGACAGAGGACACATCCCCAGCATTTGAGAGCAGAGAATACTGCTTATTTTTTCAAGACTTTGTTACCTTGTTTTATTTATTTTTCTGCGGTGTGACAAACTCAGAACACATATTTAATATTGCTTTCCACAGACCTTAATGAGGTCATGTGACAATGCAGCATACTACATTTTAAAATGAGTATCATTGCAAAAAGTGTACTGCTTCACATCCTTTTTAAATAGTATGTAGTAAGAAGTATGCTCGTACTTCATTCTGAATACAGCCTTTGCCAATGAAATGAGCAACCCCTGAAAGCAAAAACAAAAACTGATTTTTAATTGTAAGGAAGTAAACTATAATGACAAATGCCAATTTTAGACTATGAGAGCGTTTTTAATAAAACATCCAATAAAACTGCATCATTTGTGGTACACATAAAGGCTAAAATGCAATTAACTGTGCCCAAGAAACTAAGACGAGTTCTTTCCTTCTTGCCTCGGGACGTTATAAAAGCAAATACGATCAAGAGAGGAATGCCTTGTGCTTTATTCGATTCCTGATGGCAAAAAGATCACATCTTTAACCCTGCGTGACTCCATGACGAATGCAGACTCATATGTCTGCGAGAGAGAGAGCGAGACTGTGCTTAGATATTAGATATCACCGTAATGGCCTTTTCTGGATCACCGGCGCTTCTCTCTATTTTCCGTCTTCTACTGTATGTTTGAGATCGTCCCAACAGTTTTCATATGATGGATAACCCAATTGGCTAACGTAATCACGGATCCCTCAGCTAGCATAACATCCCGGCTCTCATTCTCCCATCCCGAACACATCCCCAAAAATAGCGGCAGTAATAAATGTGATTGGAAGAGCAGGAGTGTGAAGGAGCAGTACAGGGGCCGATCTGAAATCACATGAGAGGATTTACCGTCCTCTCCTTACGCTTTCTCTCCTGCTGTCTTATCAGTTCCCTCTCTTTCTCTCTTTCCACCGGCAGCTCTCTGTGCATCTTATACTTGTTTGTTTGATATCGTCGGCGCTGCTTTCTCCCTGTTTCACATTTGTAAACTCGTTTTTTTTTCTTGGTGTCTTGCCAGTTAGGGAATCTGTGTGTGTTGTTGTGAACTCATGTTTCATAGTTTTAGGCTGGACAATATATGGAATATGTATGACATTCAATGCATACAAAAAAACAAATAAATATAAATCAGTCAATCAATCAATATCGTACATATCATGATTTTAATGAGCTTTTATTTTGCTTATAATTCAGTTTTCTTCCACACAAGACTGCAATAGTCACCTAATTTTGCATCCTATCATTGCGCTGAGACAGATATTTTAATACAGTCTCTAATTAAAACCTCAGTAGAAAAATATGGATAGATTTGGAAAGTTAGAATTAAAAAGTTTAATCAAAACACTGATTAAATTATTTGTTTTAATATATAATTATATATTTATATGTGAAATCTATTTGTTTTCATATGTATTTCATGTCTCATTATATCATATATATTTGGTTATATGTTATTATTATAAATTATATAAATATGGTATTATATTATATTATATTATATTATATTATATTATATTATAAACACTTGATGTAACACTATGATGTAAATCATTATAAAACATATTTTTTCATATATTTTATTGTATAGACATATTTCAGGTTATTGCAGTTATAGTTTTAGGTGTATCTGACCGTTTTTGTGCTTGCATATGACATTATATTATGTTATATAAATTAATTAAATTACTACATTGTTATATTATTAATGTTCTATGAATTATATTATATAAACAATATATACATTCTTAGAAAATGAATATTTTCATATATTTTATTATAGGGAAATATTTTGGATTATTACAGTAATACACTAAAGGGATCTTAAGACTTACTTTTGTCGTCTGTCTCTATTGTATGGTTTCTCTCAGTCTTTCGGTGTCTTACTCCCCTCTGGCATGTTACCCTGTTTGATTTGGCCCTCATTGTCCCGCTGGCATCCTTGCTGTCCGGCCCCCTCCGCCGGGCCCCTCCATTCTTGGCAGGTGTGGATTTGTGAAGGTGGCCCCGGCCCCTTCTTTGCTGATCTGGCAGCTCTGTGCTGGGTCGGGACGGCTCGAGTGAGACGTAGCTCTTCAGAAACTGGCTGAAGTTGGACAGAACTTGAGCAGAACATAAGCAGTTCTCAAGTGTGCCAACAGTCTCTGTTCTCTCTGTCTTTCCAAACTCACACACACACTCTGCTGGCTCCATCGAGGTCTTTTGACCAGGTGCAAACAGACAGGTGAGGCCCGCTCACTATTTCTTTCCATTAGTAATAGACTCGGTTACTCAAGCTGCATCTGCCCTGCAGAAGGAGGAGTTAGAAATGGATGTTTTTGTATCTACATAATCTAATTTGGGCGACACTGGAGGTCTACCATAAACAAATGGCCATAAGTGGTTGCTTCGGGTTTCAAAGGGAAAAGAACCAAACTGCGCTGATGATTTGCCTTTCACAAGAAACCCAAGGAAATTACCTGGAGTAGAGTTCCCGATTTGTTAATTTAAGCTAATTCAAACCTAGAATGCATAAAAGGATTCAAACTAACCACAAAGACTTTCAGTGAAGAGGAAAAAAGATAACATTTTTGTATCATTCCAGATCTTTTTTATTTTTATTTTTTTACAAGAGTCTATAATAAAACTGAGTTCAATGACACATCATAGATTAAATCAAGATTTTTGTTGGCGATTTTCAATTCTATAGATAATTATATAGAAAATATTGAATATCTTCTATAATGTAACATGGTAAGTTTGTTACATTTTGTAATTTTTTTTTATTTTTTTTTTTATTTTAGCTTATTTATTTATTGTTATTATATACCTTTAACATTTGTTTCCCATGTATTAAAAAAAAAAAAAAAACAATAAGTGTGAAATTATATATATATATATATATATACTATATAACATTTATATATTATATAAACACAAACTTTTATATTGGATTAATTGATTTGACAGCACTAATAAATATACATATATATGTACATCTATTTTCTTGTAAAATGTACCCCAATAATCCCAAAATTCATGTTTTACAGCGTAATTTATCTATTATACATGAACTAGTAGTCAGAAATTTGGACAGACCTGGTTGAATGTTTCTCTCTCAATAAACAAAAAAAAAGGTCATGGTGAGGTAAAACGTTTGCTTGGCACCTCATTCCCAAATAATTTTCAGAAATTAATTCAAATAATCTGCAAAAATTGCCATCGAATCCAAATTTCTTGCATAAACACGTTATAGTTATAAGTAGTTTTACTGAATTGTATTTGATCTATAATTAAGGTATTACTATTATGTTTTTATGTACATCAAAAGTGAACAAATCGTAATCATATTCCTACATTATTTAATTGCATTGAAAATGAAGATAAAAAGAATACCACTGAATCCAACGCAGGTCATTTGAACCCCTTTATGCATTCATGTAGGGTTTATTGGGTTCAGTGACCTGGGTCGATCTTATAGTTCAGCCTGGTTGTTTATAAAACATCACCGGATTTGGATGAGTTTATTCATTTAAATCTGAAACCCACTGACTGTTTACCGGGGCTTAATTAAATGTAGCTTGCCCACCGCTGTGCCAAGCGGCTTGAGTTCTTCTCCTTCTGAGCGAATGGAATTAGTTTGCTATTTTGAAGCGTATCTCAGCTTTCTCTCATTGTTTCATGCCATTGTCAATCAAATCCCATATTCCGGACAAACCCACGGCTGTAAATTGGATCACGCAGAACTCCCATTGTAATTCAAAATGTGTGAGCTTGTAGAATCAGAGGAGTGAGAAATAACATGTTTGTCAGTTGATTAAAGCACAGCCGGAATTTGGGAGGAAAGAGAAGGATTTATCGCCACTTACAAATGATTGCGACTACTAGGCAGAACGGCTTTTGTCAAGAGCGTAATGGTTCCATTTGTTTGCCAACGGCTTTGGCTTGGGGTTGAGGATGAATTTGTGTTTCAGTCATGAAGGGATAAGTCTGTATGGATATATTCGTAGTTCAAGGATTCACCGTTATTATGTTTCTTTTGCAGAGTTCATATATTTGTTGTCTCTTGGCAGTTGGCAAACTCTGAGATGCTGCTGTTGATTCCCGCAAAAACACTGCAATCATGTACTGAGGAACTCAAATAGACTGGAGAGAGCTTTCCACTGACGACTCGACCAGCACTAAGTATAGGTCACTAGTGGATGTCCACAGCATGGTTGGATATTACTGCAAATTAATGGACAAAAATGTACAATAAATCCAAATCTATTATAGCTGTCGCGATTCAAGTGAAATGTGAAAATGAAATAAAAAGTGTCGATTGCGGCATTAAACCTTTTTGCTTTACAACGGTTTTCTTTTTACACATTTTTGCACCGTTGAGCCAATCACACACTTTGAGTTTATGAACGCAGTGGCCAATCAGAGGCGTTTAGGTTATTCACTGCTGAAAACACTGAAGATTTGTTCAGTACTGAAACTCTCCTGAATTATCTCATCATAAACAACAAACTGCAGATAGAAGTAATAGATTCATTTTTCAGCTTTCGTGATGATTTAATTTTTTTTTTGCAAGTGCATAGTTGCTCTAAACTGAAGTCAATGATGGGAAATAATCTTTGTTCATCTTCTGTATATAATTTATAGAAAAAAGTAAACAAAAAAAAAAACATGCTATTGACGCATATATTCATTTCGTATTTATATTTTTGTTTTAACTTTTTTTGTTTTGTTTTATTTTTGCGTTGAATTTATATATATATATATATATATA
>NW_015542390.1:66277-72854 GCF_001515605.1 Sinocyclocheilus anshuiensis | reverse complement strand
ATATATATATAGCAACATTTACTTTTGGCCCAGTGCCTTCAATCTAGTTTGAGTTTTGGTACTTCATATAAAAAAGTTTATGTATCTTCAGTGTAAATGAACATAGATGCCTTGTCAGATGCTTCAGTTCCTTACAGTGTAAAGATGGCTGTTGTTGAGAGAAATATTTATTGGTATAAGTCTATAGTATTTGACCTGATTTCAGTAACTGGTTAAATGTAAGTATTTGATATAAAAGACAACACAGATAAATTTATTGAGGTAATTGTAAAAAAAATGCTCTTATGAAGGTAAAAATGCCCTTTGAAATCAGTTTCATATTGCCCCTTAATAAAGTTAATTTCTGACCCAGAGAACGCCATTGGGACGACAGTCTGCATTTAAACAGCAGACGCTTGAGAGTTCAACTGGAGGCGCCACTGAAATGCCTACAAACTCCAAGTGATTGGTGACTTAATTGTTTAAACAGTGACCAATTAGTTAAAAAGTCATGTTAAGGGTCAGAAAAATCGACGCCAGGGGTCTACAAGTAGGTCTATGCACTACATTTTGGAAATGAAACAAAAAAAGCTTGTTTTCTAGCAGAAATGTTAGGATTTCACTCTCTGGCGATTTGTTTATGGGCCGGGAGAGCTAATAACAGCAGCGCTCTAATGAAATCAAGCTAACTGAATTGCTCTCTTGACTGGCTGAACCTCTTGCAAATATTCAGCAGTAAAATTGGAAAATATTTTCCTCCCATCATCCTCAAAGACAGTCGGTGCTCTCATAAACATGTGACAGGTCTCAGAATAGATGATTATGACACACAAACATACACTTGCAGGGCCTTATCATTAGTGCACCGCTGTCTGTCTATCTGTCCTGGATAAAAGGAGAACAGACAAGAGAACAGGCCTATATACAATATCATGGTGAAACATTAAGAGCCGCGGGGGGCCGTCTGTCATTATAAACCCTCCACATGCTAATTTCTTTGTTTTCTGCTGTGTTAATAGCCGTGTTTTACTGCTGCTCACAGTAGCAATTAAACGGATTGCTTTTACAGCCAGTCAACTGACGTTTGAGCATTGAAACATGGAAGGAGATTTTGGGTGCTGATTCAGTTTAACTAGTTTTAACAGTTTAGCTTATTTGCCTAGCAAGGTTGTCTTTAAACTGTTGCTCTGCCATTGGAAGTAGTGCCTGAAAGAGTTAACTGACTGATGGTTTACGCTGATCTAGCGCCCCTTGTGGTAATGCTGAGAATTCATTGTGCACTTGCGTTTTGAATCGCATTCTAACAATATTCGAAAAAAAGGGGGCATTTATTAATACCGTTTTCAACTAAAAACACATTGTTAGTACATTGTTGTTGTATAAAACCAACTTTGTGGAATTGTGCATGTGCAGGGTTTGTTTTGTAACTCGTGCACGATGATTGATCAGTATACATTAACATTTTTATTTTATGTATTTATTTATTGATTGATTAATTGATTATCTGTTTTTACAAGAAAAAAAAAATGTGGGGAGAAAAATGTGCTTGTTTTTCATAATAATAAATCTAACCAGAATATAATATTCTCCCATTTGTAACAACATTTATGCCAATCTAGGGGTGGAAAATAATATTAACCAATTGTATCATAACTTATATTAAAATATTGGCAATACTTTACAGTAAGGATTAATTTTATAACATCAGTTAATGCTTGAATAAATAATTTAAAGCATGAACTGGCAAACAAACAAATAAACAAACAAACAGATAAATCATTAAATAAATAAAAATACAGGAAAAATACAGGTTAATGTTAATAGTTTGGGTCAGTAGGATTTTTTTATTATACTTTTAAATTAAATACTTTCAAATTACTTTTCAATTAATAAGGATGTTTTTAATTTAATCAAAGGTGACAGTATTTACAATGTTACAGCACAACTGTTTTAATAATCAGAAATGTTTCTTGAGCCGCAAATCAGCATATTAGAATGATTTCTGAAGATCATGTGACACTGAAGACTGGAGTAATGATGCTGAAAATACAGCTGCGCATCACAGAAATAAATTACATTTTAACACATATTCACATAGAAAACAGCTGTTCTAAACTGTAAAAAGATTTCACTACATTTCTGTTTTTACTGCATTTTTAACAAATAAATGCAGCCTTGGTGAGCAGAAGAGAACATAAAACACAAACTTTTCAATGGTAGTGTACTATTGTCGTTGTTAGCTAATGTTCATTAATAATACATTGCATGTAAGTATATAGAAGTACTCGATTTATAGATATTGAAATATGTAGAACTAGGGCTGGGCAAAAAATCGATAACGATAATTATCACGGTATAATTTTCCTCGATAAAACAATATGAAGTGTTCGATAAATGTTCGAAATAATGTTTATGCGCCAAAAGCGAAACAAAATGGTGCGACTCATTTGAATCGTGCCACACGGACCGTTTATCCGCTCGGACTAAAGTTCAAAACGGCCGCGCAGCGCAAGCTCACTAGAGCAGATGCGTTTACTCGCTCACGCAAGCTCTAAGCAGCGCTGTGAGATCCAGTGTGAAGCGCTTGAACTCAGCGATGAACACAAATGACTCAGTGATTTAAACTAGTTTAAAGCCAAACAGGAGAAACACTGTGTGCAACGAACGAGACAGTCAGGAGGCTTATCAATCTACACATTGCCATCATTTACCATGGATTTATTGTAGTAACACTCACTGCACCATGGTATTGTGGCAGAAATGTGGGATATTCACGCTGAATTTTATTACAGGAGTAATGGTATATAATTATAGTATGTATTTGTGATTAAGCTATTGCATGTGTGCATTTATACTGAATGTGTTTAGACTACTGTTTTTCATACAAATAGGCTACCTAAAAACCATATAGTTATATTTTTACAATGGTATTGAGGTGCTATATGTATGGTTTTAACTGTTTATCATGATTTAAATGTATGCTAATATGGAAGACCAATGCAAATGTAACCATATAAAACTGAGGTTGCTACAATTTTTTACAGATATTACTGATTTTGATAATAAACAAAAATGTACCTCTGCATCCTAGCTCAAGCTACTATCAAATGTGCATTTCTAAGAGACAAAAAAGTGTTATTATTATTATTAATATTATCAGGCAACCCAAACCTGTTTCTTCATTTGAAACAATATCACTCATTAGAACACACAGAAACTAATAAATTGATTTTTCTATTTAGATATGTATTTTGTTAAGGTAAATTAATGGTCTGGTTTCTACAACTTTCACTGTGGAGCAAAAATCTGGCTTTAAACTTGAAAGAAATAAAGATTTGACATTTATCGTGATAATTATCGATACCGACTGATATGAAAACAATTATCGTGATATTTTTTTTGGCCATATCGCCCAGCCCTATGTAGAACATATGTAGAAATTAACTTTAATTGAGATCTGTTATCCCTCGAAAACAACTGGTAAAAACTAATAACACAGGCTCTTCCGGATAACTGAAGTTGGTGCCGTATTCTTGCTAGGAACAGTTTTTCATTGTGGAAGCTTTGCGTTTGGTTAGCTAATAAAATATTAAAACTAAATTCCGTATTATGTGTTCAATTATTTAATCATGTCTTCCTGGTTTCGCGGACTCGCTGTCTCGTTTCATACAAACGCAGCTGCTGCCATTTTGCCACGATTGTTTTTTTTACATTGTAATGGATTATAAGATCTAACTAACAAACTGGTAAGATTTTTAAACATTTTCGTCTTAAATCAATATCTTTTATCGCCTTCATTATTTATGTGGTATATAGCCTTAATTATTTATGTGGTAAAATGTTGTGTAACTGCACCGTTTCCCTTAAATGTCCGTCTAGTTTGAACCTGTTGCTTGCTCGCAACTGCTGTCTTCACGGAAGCTTTGCGTTCAAATATTTCAACTCAAATCAATAGTTTGTGTCTAATTATTTACTTATGTGGCAAGTAGCAGTGTAGTAAGCGAGACAATGTACATCCAGCCGTTTGTTATCGCTGAATAACCCCCTTCAGGGTGATACAAGTTATTCTGCGTATATACTGCACCAACCAGCTGGATGTACATTATCCCTTACTTAACTATGATTATATTAAGTATAATGTTTGATGTCCCATTACGTCCCATTAATTCAGTTGCCAGCAAAAAGAACAAAAAAAAGTAGTAAAAGTAAAGTAACAGAAATATGTAACAGCACAGATGTTAAATGCATTGTGGAGTCTGGTAGAAATCTTCAGGCATCTCTGAGATGTGAGTGACCCGCTACAGTAAAATGTGTTAATGAGGGGAGAGACGCTGTTGGGTTGCGGTGTTTCTTTTGTGTACGCGCACAGGTAACAATAAAGAGCCTCTCGCTCAGGGCTGATGGCAGTACAGGTGCTCTTTGAATATAAAAAAAACACACTGTTGCGCTCTTTTATTCCTCTCACATTTTTCAATTTCACCCATAATCTGTCCCCAGCAGACAATGAATAAATGCATGATGAGCCGAACACTGTTTGAGATGCTACCTGTAAAGCTTTAGACACAGCGAGTGTGAAGACGAGGACGAAGGCTCCCCGTTATGATATTCATGAGTTGTGGCTCTTTGTTAGTGCAGTATTAGAACATTCCAGAGCGTTCAAAACGTTTTCCCCATTTCTGACATGGTGATGGGATGTAAAAATGCTCTTGAAATTAAAGCTAATGTGTCTCCCAGGCTTTGGCAGTAATAGCCAGCCCTTAAACTTTGGGTCAGATGTGAGATTCATTTCCTACACTTTCCTGCATTTCTGTACTCATAGAGGCCCGTCATCATAATTGGACTCAATAAAACTTTAATAATAATAATAATAATATAATTATAATTATGCATGCAGGTTTTTATGAATAAATGTAATTATACATGCACATTTTGCAAATAATAATATAAAGGTAACTGTTCTTTCTTTCTTTCTTTCTTTCTTTCTTTCTTTCTTTCTTTCTTTCTTTCTTTCTTTCTAATTTTTTTAAGACGGTGACTGGGCTGTGACTCCAGATCATTCAGGTCTGTTTTATCAGGGAGTGTCGCATGGGAAATGTTCTAATGTTTTGTCCTGACCAATCATAGTTGCTCTGTCTCAGAGCCGCCCCCTTCCCGTGACCTCTCTCCAGAGGTTTGCTGCTTTTCATAGCACCCAACTTCTGCACTTTCTGCTTATAAAACGACAGACTCCATGACAGCCTGCTCTCTTTATCTCTCTCTCTCTCTCTCTCTCTCTCTCTCTCTCTCTCTCTCTCTCCCAATCTACTCCTTCTTTCCGCCGAGTGCACAGGCAGACTGAAAGAGAAGCTCAAAGCTGATTAGTCAAACTTGTGATTTCCAATTTCAGACCCCAGACACAAATCCCACACACACACTTAATATTCATGCAGAGGGGCCCGAGCTCCGGCACCGCCGCTGCCCAGACCTCCGCTCACCAAATCACACTCATTTAATCAGCTTATTCAAAGAGACGAGAGAGAGAGACTGAGGAGGACGAGGAGGAAGAGTGAAGAAGCAGTGCTGTTTACAAAGAGATGAAAGAGCGAGCGCTGCATTCAGAATAAACACAGTTAAAAGGGTTTTCAGTGAGATATTCACACCCATTTCTCATATTATTGATCTGAGAAATGAGATCTCTGTAATAACCAGGGGTTAAATTGGGTTTTTGATGTGAGTCAACCAAAAATCTGGTAGCGATTCACATGTGATTCTAAAAACCGGACTGGAGCATGTGTGGATGGATTGGATTGACAAACAATCATTTTGAAGCCTTTCTGGATCATTTCGGCTTATTTAAACCCTGATAATAACTCACTCTATTTGTCTTCCTCTGCCTACATCAATTAAGTCATTAGAAGAAGCTGTGCCCTTCATCAAAGTCAGTCCTGTGGGTATTGGCAGGCAGACGGGGCAGAGGAGCGCTCTCGGTGCCTCTCGCTGGGCCTCAGGCAGAAAGATGGAGTGATGTTCAGTCGTCCTCTCCGTCACTATCCATTTCTCAGCTCCCTGCCGGTCTGTGCCTCATTCTGCAGTGACTGAAACTGACACTAAGGGCTTTGCTATCGTCAGCAATGATTCAAACTGATTTTTTTTGTATTTTCTAAAGATAATGGTGATTGCTTATGCAAATCCTATTGTGTATGATGGCATAAATCTTTGCCTACAAAACCACCACTGGCTCTGCACCCTTTACCTAAATTCATTACTTCACAGTTATGTGCCCTGCCCTCTAAGCTTGCGTTCTGCAAGTAAACGTCGCTTTATTGCGCCATCCCAAAGAGGCACAAAATCACTTTCTCTGACTTTTAAATAAAATGTTCCTTCCTGGTGGCATGACCTGCTGAGTTATGTGCCCTCTAGAAGCTTGCGTTCTGCAAGTGAACGTCACTTTGTTGTTCATCCCAAAGAGGCACAAAATCACTTTCACAGACTTTTAAGTTAAATGTTCCCTCCTGGTGGAATGACCTGCCCAACTCAATCTGAGCAGCTGAGTCCTTAACCATCTTCAAGAAACGACTAAAAACACATCTGTTCCACCTTTATTTGACCCTCTAACTCT
>NW_015542390.1:61743-62658 GCF_001515605.1 Sinocyclocheilus anshuiensis | reverse complement strand
TAATGTATATATTTTATTATATATAATTTATTTCTTTCTTTCTTTGTTAATGGGAGCATGAACTGCCACTGTAAACTAATAATAAGTAATAATTAGAAAAATAAATAAAATATGCACATGAAATATGAATATGAAATTGTATTTATTCATAATATTTTAAGTTTATAGTATTATTATAATAAATGAATGTAATTAATATATTTATATATTATCAATATAATGTATGTTGAACAATATCTAGTATTAATAATAATACTAAAATATTAAAATTATAAAATATAATATATTTAAAATATAAGATCTACAATAAAAATATAATATTTTTTAAGAAAATATATAAACAAATATTTATAATCATTTATAATTCTATATACTATTTATTTATTTATAGGAGCATCACAGATTTCAGCATGAACCGCCATTTGAAAAAAAAAAATATTTTTTTTTTAACAGAAAAATGAATAGCATGTGGCTTTAGAATGCCAAATAATTACTGAACTGTCATGTTTAAATGAACTATTCCACATTGCACTTTCCTGGTGTCACTGATACACATTACTCCAATACATGTGTAATTTCTCCACAAAATGTAATAACTTGCTCCTCCTCTGGCATGACTCGTGCATTTCAGTAAGAAATGGCCATTTTTCATCGTCCAATCAATTCCAAACTCAATGAATACCTAGTTGCACTCATAAGTGCATCAAATACAAGTTTTAATGTTGCAAATGTTGTTTAACTTTAATACACTAATTTAATACGCTAACTGGTTCAGGAGTTCTCTTGTTGTCTTTGGAAGCAGAGATATAGTTTGCGTGGAACTCTAGGCTGGTTTTGGATGCGTCTGTTCATTTCTGTGTGTCTCTCCGGTCATTATTATGCGAGTGATGCTATCATACGTATCATGAGAGGGAA
>NW_015542390.1:60911-61733 GCF_001515605.1 Sinocyclocheilus anshuiensis | reverse complement strand
AAGAGAAAGAGCGAGACAGATAGACACAGTGGCGCCTGCTGAAGAAACCGAGGCAAGCATCTCATCTGCGGCTGTTTTATTAATTCGGAAATCAATTATCCCTTTTGGTCACCATGAGCTGATGAATCAGGGGTAATTAGCCTGAAGGTGTATCGCTCCTGTCCCGTCTTATCTCCATGTTCGAGACTGATACGCATTCCCAGTGTTTTCCTCTCTTTGGGTTAATACAATTAAACCTGTTGTCGAGCGATCAGGCCGCGGAAGCTAGTTTGTTAACGCTGCACGCTTTTAGAAGATCGAGACACAAAGAAGTTGATGATATTGGTCTGAAATGAAGGGTGATGATCTCAATAATTCTGCTGATACATTTAAATCACATTATAATTGCATTATATGCAGCAATTATACGCTGATGATAATGTGTCACATAGAGTTGACCTTTACTGACACTACAATACTTGAAGGAGCTGATGCTGTGAATAGTGATATGTGTCTTACAGAATCTGCTGCAGGTACCTTGCTTTTTAAATTATAGTATTTTCCTTTTATGCCGGGTACTTTCACACTTATACCCTAGTTTTACTCTGGTTTGACCATGTTTTTTTAGTCATCTACAATGGTAGATCTTGAAAAATACCTTGGAGTACCATGTAAATACTATAGTATATGCATTTTAGTACCACTATATATATATATATATATATATATATCAGAGTACCTTGGTCCTGCCACCCTTATTGTACCATGGCATAGTTTGTTTGTTTACTTACATATATATTTATAATTATATAATATTTTTATATTCGTTTTTATTATATTTTA
>NW_015542390.1:59552-60886 GCF_001515605.1 Sinocyclocheilus anshuiensis | reverse complement strand
GATAGATAGATAGATAGATAGATAGATGATAGATAGGCGTTGCAAAAAATATCACTGTTAAAATTCGCGTAAGCAAAAACAAATATATATATATATTGATTTATATGCTGTGATGATGGTATTAGGTGGCAATACTGACAAAAATAACTATCATATGACATTTTGATATACCATGGCACTGTTTTGTTACCATATTCATTACCATCATGCTAAAAAAATAGTATATTACCACAATATAATATAATATAATAATGTCTAAACATACCTGGCAATAAAGCTCATTCTGATTCTGATTCTATAATATAATATAATATCATATCATATAATATAATATAACATAATATCATATAATATCATATAATATCATATCATATAATAGCGGGATTCCCCCCATTTTCATATAATGTAGACCCAGCAGATACGGTGGATGGAGGTAGTTTTCAGCAGGGCAGTGTGTTTTTGGCTTTATATCACTCCAGGTTTGCCTCACAAGGGCAGCTGGGACTGACCTGGCCTCTCTGTCAAACACAACCCTCGGCCTTGCTGTTATTTACACACAACACAACATGTGACCGGCCTTATCACAGCATCTGTCAATCAATCGCATGCGTCCCGTCATCATGTTTAATGGCCCTGACCAGGTGAGCGGCCTGAACTGGAGCAGACAGAGACATAAACATGACTGATAAGAGGAAACAAGACTGGCTTCAGAAACTCAGGTTTATATGAACGCATGCTGATGGTGTTTCCCGCAGGTAGCCGTTCTCACTGAACAGATGCTGTTTGAGGGGTGAGAAAGAGAAAGATGGAGGGAAAGAGTGTTAATCCATGTGGTCTCCAGGTGTGGGACGTCCTGCAGGACAATGGGCCGCCCTGGAGCAGCTCTGAATGAGGGGGAGAGAGCGGAAAGAGTTAGAGTTGGTGTTTCAGCACATATAGTGGGAAGACAGAGTTTGTTGTATAGGAGATGTGTGTGTGTGTGTGTGTGTGTGTGTGTGTGTGTGTGTGTTAATCTTGTCAACTAAATAACTGATGAAAAACTTAATTGACTTAATTGATTTTTTTTCCCGATTTTGTCATTGATAAAAGTGAGAGTAAAGACATTTATAATGTTACAAATGATTTCTATTTCAAATAAATGCTGTTCTTTTGAACTTTTGATTGATCTGTGAATCCTGAAAAATAAAATGTATCACAGTTTCCACAAAAATATTCAGCAGCACGACTGTTTTCAACATTGATAATAATCAGAAATGTTTCTTGAGCAGCAAATCAGTATATTAGAATGATTTCTGAAGATCATGTGACACTGAAGACTGGAGTAATGATGCTGA
>NW_015542390.1:52828-56995 GCF_001515605.1 Sinocyclocheilus anshuiensis | reverse complement strand
GAAGTGTGTGTGTGTGTGTGTGTGTGTGTGTGTGTGTGTGTGTGTTAATCTTGTCAACTAAATAACTGATGAAAAACTTAATTGACTTAATTGATTTTTTTTCCCGATTTTGTCATTGATAAAAGTGAGAGTAAAGACATTTATAATGTTACAAATGATTTCTATTTCAAATAAATGCTGTTCTTTTGAACTTTTGATTGATCTGTGAATCCTGAAAAATAAAATGTATCACAGTTTCCACAAAAATATTCAGCAGCACGACTGTTTTCAACATTGATAATAATCAGAAATGTTTCTTGAGCAGCAAATCAGTATATTAGAATGATTTCTGAAGATCATGTGACACTGAAGACTGGAGTAATGATGCTGAAAATTCAGCTGCGCATCACATAAATAAATTTGATTTTAATGGATGTTCACATAGAAAACAGTTATTTTAAATTGTAATAATATTTCTGTTTTTATTGTATTTTTGATGAAATAAATGCAGAGTCGGAGTCATTAAAAAATCTTACTGACCCCAAACATTTGAACAATTTATCTACATTTTTGTATACGTTGATACTTTTTAAAATAATGAAATGTCTACATATTTTTGTTCTGTTACATTTGTACACAAAAGCACATTTTTGTAATCTTGGCAACAAAATACACAGTACAAAAATTGAATAGAACAATTTTTTACTCAGAAATTGCTAGTAAATTTAACTATAAAATGGCAAGTAACACGTTGAATTAAACATAAAATGTTAAAATAAAAAGACCAAAATAGTATTTTCCTGTAAAAATATTTTCTTGTTGGGTCAAATCCTGACCTTTGTGGGTGTGTAAAGGTAAACTCATTTTAGTTGGGTATTTGGTATCAGCTGAATCACCTTCCATTCACTCCTTTCTTCTCTTCTTGTCCAAACTGTCTTAAATCTTTCATCTTTCTTGTATTGCATTTTTTTTTCTTGCAGTGTGGGATGAAACAGATGTTTGGAATTGATCAGTCATGGATGAGCAGGACCGTGGTCTTTCTCAGTTTCTCTGTTTTGTTGATTTTTAGTAAAGCAAACACTTTACCTCAGTGGGTTTTGTTTCTTTATCAGTTTCTCTCTCCTTCTATTTTTCTGGGAGTGTGAGGTGATGCATAGATAAGAGAGAGATATGCTGTGGCCTAATCTTGGCTGGAGATAAACTTCAGCTTTTCATCCACCGTCAGTTTTGATCACTTGTGCTCAGACATGTAGAGATACAATATATTTATGGCAGTGCTGGTTTAGTCAGCCACAGAAACCTGATAACGTCTGGAATGTTCTTCTGGAGCGCCAAAAGAATGCTATGCAAAACATAGTATTATAGTGGATTATACTATTTTATATTTTCTGGACATGTATCTTGGTAATACCATGGTATTCTTTGAAATAGTTTTGAGTACCATGTATAATCCATGGTATATGAGTGTGGTAATCATTCAGTGTCAAGTCCAAAAACACACAGTTTTAAAAACTACTATGCTGAAAATGTGTTATTAATTTACTCACCCTCAGGCCATCCAAGATGTTGGTGACTTTTTCTTCAATAGAACAGTAAAGAAGATTTTTAGCTGAAACCGTGGGCCTTGGTGATTCATAAAATGCAGCTTTTAGCTACTATCAGCGCTACTGTCTTTGAGAGTCAAAAAAAGCACATACAGGCAACATAAAATGAATAATATACAAAGCGAAACGATCGGTCTGTGCAAGAAACTGAACATTATTTACAGCATTATTACCTGTAATCCAGGGCCTCAGGCAAACGGGAATCTGATTGGTTTGAACTGGTTCTTTCGGACAGTTTGTTTCAGTGAATTGGTTCAAATAACCGATTCGCTAGTTTGTTTATGTAAACGCACAATGACAAAACATATACACAATTACATTATTAAAGCACCCCAAAATTGATGTGAAACACGGATGTTTAACATGTCTACAGCATATAAAGTGAATAAATTAGTCTTCATCAGCTCACCCTTTTACATAAACAATGAGAAACCATTAAAACGTTTATTCAAGTGTTCACGCATATTAGTGGCTCATCGGTCTTCGGTCCGAGTCGAACCGTTTCCTCAGTTCAGTGACTGTTAGAGGAACTGAAGCGCTGAATGATTTATTCATGACAGGATCAGATACACCGCTATTTCAGCTCATTTCCAGTCGGAGTGACTGTGAGGCGTCTGAAAGTGAGTTTTGATTGAGTAACTTGTAGATCTGCACTGCTCGAGCCGAGAACCGCTTCAGACGCTTCAGTCAGGTGAACTGGTTCATCTAGTTCACTAAAAAGAACTAGTTAAAAGGAATGATTCATTTGTGCCTGAGATATGCTTGCCTGAGGCTCTGGATTACAGTTAATAACGTTGCAAATAATGTTCAGTTTTTTTTTGCACATACTGATTGTTTCGCTTCATAAGAACTCAATATATCGTCAGGAGCCACGGGTATGAATTTTGTCTCGCCTAAAATGCATTTTTTGACTCTCAAAGTACTGGTAGCCATTAGCTTGCAGTTTATGAATCACGAAGCACCACAGTTCCAGTATTTTTATTTTTGGGTGAACTATCCATTTAAGCTGTAGATTAGAATCATTTTAGGTTTTGTATAATATGTAATAAGAAACCCATTTTAAACCATTTTGCCAGTTTGAAACCAGTTAGCCTGTTGGACCACCCAATTTATTATTTATTTTTGGCTTCTTCCAATATGAAATGCAGCCTACGCTTCTGGTTCCAAAAAATGGTTAACCCCTGTGAAAAACAGAGCAGAACGAATCATCTTTAGTTCGCTCATCAAGGCCATCCTAAGACCGAGACGCCCTTTCCACTTCCTGTGTCACAGGTTTGCCAACAGTGACCTCACACGTTGCAGTTCCTCCCATGTAGACATGGCCTCACATATTTCATCTCTCCGTCCTCCATTCCCTTTCACCAGGCTATTTATAGTTCCCTGTCTATTCTTCAAGTAATGAACGGAAACCCTCAAAGACTGTCTCTCGACAGTATGGCTGACAGGACCTCGGCCAATCAGCTTCCACCAGAGATCCTCCGACTATGACATCATCAGCATGCGCGGCGGTGAAGCTGAAGGGTTCGCTTTGTGTCTGAGGACTGGGGACTGCAGAAGGGGAAGGGGACGTATCGGGGTCAGGAAGGGACTTTGATGCCCGACGGCTGCTGCTGTTGCGAGACCACAAAAGCTGCTCTGTCTGAGCTCTGTAAGAAGAGTGGCCATTCAGAAGGAGCGGATTTATGGCCTCAAGTGTCCGCGACCTCAACCAAAGCTTCTGTTGTGTGAGGATATGGCATTGAAAACGGCCTCAGAAGTGGTTTGACGCACATTAAACGTGCCATTAGTTGGCACATTGTTTGTTTGAGTATGGTTATAGCCTCTGTTGTATGTCACAGATGCCGGTTTACATCGTAATCAGTTCAGATGTGTCAGAGCAAAACAAAACTTCCTTGTCGGACAATCGCTGTAATGTGCCAGACGAAAAGAGCGAATGCCATGTTAGCAAAAACAAGGAGCTCATTGATTCATTGAACTCGTCTACAACCCATGGACCTACTTAAGTAGTTCCCATCATGTAATTCGAGGTTGTCGACATTGCTTTCCCAGCCACCTTTTATGTTGGTTAAAGTGTGAAGTTAATGATGTTTGTGAACCACAAGGTTGCTGGTTTGGTTCTCAGGTTGCTTTAGGGGCATTGGCCATGCCATAAGTCTACTTTCTGAACAAACTGCTTTTGTAGCTCATCCGCACAATTTATTGTCCAACATTAACATGGGAAGCCTTAATTATTTTCAGGATATGCTTTCAGTCTCCCAGCCACCTTATGAGTGGACACATCTTAATCATTATTGAATAATTTGTTATATGTATTTTCATAGTATTTTTTTTTTATATCATGAATTAAATATCACCACTTGACATTTTACAACCTGAGCTGATCTTGCCTGTCATAAAAAGGTCAAATAATCTGATATGATTATTTGGTTGCACCATATGACTGATTTGATTTAAAAAATTGTGTGTGTTTGTTTCATATCAATTAGTAGTAAAGCAGTTTTGTCTCTGTTATGTGTGTGTGTGTGTGTGTGTGTGTGTGTGTGTGTGTGCGTGTGTGGTGCGTGTGTACGTACGTGCGTGTGTG
>NW_015542390.1:47037-52628 GCF_001515605.1 Sinocyclocheilus anshuiensis | reverse complement strand
GTGTGTGTGTGTGTAATTCACTTTTTGACCAACTTTTTTTGTCCAACATTAACCTGGTCACTTTATATGTTAGTGTATACATCTTAATAATTATTATATGGAGTTAATTCATAAATATTATTGTTTTTGGTGAGTTGCACCATATGACATTTTACTATTTAAATTAGTCTTGCTTTGTCATAAAAATATCAAATTATCTGATATTTTATGATATTTTAATAGATTTGTTGACTTATTGACCTTGACACACAGGAATCAGGGTCATCAGATGACCTCTCTATGACATAATTTCCTGTTTTGTTTTATTTCTTTGGACCATATGACTGATTTGGCAGACAAAAGTTATTTTGTGTGTGTGTGTGTTTATATTAATTATCAGTAAAGTAGTGAAGCTATTGTGTTACATTTTTTGTTTTGTTTCTTTTCATTACTTTTGTTTCAGTTTGTTTCGCTTCACTACATTTGGTTTCATTTCGTTTTGCTTTGCTTTTGCATTTTCGCTTTGCTTTAGTTGTTTGTTGTTTTGTTTTGGTCTGGAATATTTGGCTTAACTTATTTTGTAGCTCATCTGCACAACATATTTTCCAACATTAACCTGAAAAGCTTTTGTTCTTCTCAAGATGTGCTTTCATCAAACGACTACCCATCCACTTTATCTAGAGATCTTATAAAGTGCCATTGTGCATATTTATCATCCACCTCGGTATTCCAATATGCCGTTTCTCCTTTGTCAAGCCAAGTATCTATTCATGAGCACCTGACTCCCAGCATGCATCTGTTGATCTGGCACTGTTGATAGCATCACGGCCTCTCGTACTTCTTTCCCAGTCGCTTTCATCACCGTGCCAATGTCTCCTCTGTTCTCATGTAGTCACTGCCGTTCTTCTAGTGTTTGCTATCAATCAGCCGAGCTGGTTTTGATCTTCCATGAGGAGCGGAAGACTTTGGAGCACCTGCATTCGGCAGGCGAGGAGCGTTTGATAGGAGAAATTAATGAGGTTGGTTATGTTTGGATTTCCTTGTTAGGCATAACACGCAAGGGTTGGGTCCCATGGGAGGCGAGGGTGCTCTGCTCCACACTCCGTCTTTGTGGCAGGAGCCCCAGTACCCCGATTTAGCGCGGTGTGCCAGCGGAAACATAATGTGATCAACGGAGCGTGATGGGAACAATGAAGGGAAAACATGCCGCAGTCACCTCCAGCATGTTACCTGAATGCTGACCGTAGAGGTGTGAGGACATGAGAAGATGCAGAATGATCATTTTGAATAACAGGATGAAAGATGTGTGGGGAACAGAGAAAGTGTGGTGTGTTTGTCTTCATGCATAAATTAGGCTGAATTTTTTCCCCATATGACATCTGGTGCTTTGAACCTGTTCTCCAGCAGTGCCCGGGCACCCGGGAGCCGGAGCCAGAGCCAGACCTTTGTCAATCAGAGCAGGTGCAGCTTGGGTTCTGCCAAGCTTTTTGATGACCCGTCTCCCTTTTCTTCTGCAGATCCTTGCAAATGTGTGAAAAATTAATTCTCACTTCTCTCTCCTTTAACTCATGTAACAAAAATAAGGGAAAATTAAAAACACAGTTCACTCAAAAAATTACAATTATATCTCACCTTCATGTCATTCCAAACCTGCTGTATATGTTCAGCTGAATATTCGTGCTGCTTCTTTTTCATACAACAACATTAAATAGGAATAGACACATTTCAAGCTCATGAAAAATATATTTGAGTGTATGGTGAAGATTGTTAGTGAATAACAATTGCCAGGGTTGTTTCTAGTTTCCTACAAAGGATTGTAGGTTATGGAAGCTGGTTTCTGCCATGGGATAAAAATAAATAAATAAATAAAAAATTCAGACTTTTTTCTAAAATGTATATAATCTCAGAATTGCAACATATGTATGCAGAATTGCTAAACTCAGAAAAAGTCAGACGTCAGAATTGTGAGGGATAAACTCACAATTCTGAGAAGAAAATCAGAAGTGTGAGATACGAACTTGCAACTGTGAGAAATAAAGTCCGAATTGTGAGATAAGAAGTCACAGTTGCCTTTTTTTATTTTTTAGTCTGTGGTGGAAACAAAAATCTCGCAAAGCTGATTACATATCTCACAGATCTTATTTTTTTCTCAGAATTGCAATCTCGCAATTCTGAGTTTACATAGATTTTATTTGAAAAAGTCTGTATTGTGAGATAAGATTTTTTTTTATCCAGTGGTGGAAACGGGCTTCATAGTAGGCAAATGTTGTTTTCTATTTTCAATGCTATTTCGGTGTGAGGAATTGCTGCAGATGATTCAGTTCAAGAGTGAACTGTCCAAATGAATCACAAACTGAATCGTGAACAATTTCATACCTTTTGACTGCAAATCTGTTTGACTGACTGGATCAAAAGAGTGAATCTGGCATCACTAGATCTGATTCTAAACAGCTGAGAGAAAGCACACATGACTGATTGCTGAAATATTAGCAGGGGAAATGGTTATAAGATTGGTATCCAGTCCATCGTCAGACAGTGATTAGATTTTATTTGAAAAAGTCTGTATTGTGAGATAAGATTTTTTTTTATCCAGTGGTGGAAACGGGCTTCATAGTAGGCAAATGTTGTTTTCTATTTTCAATGCTATTTCGGTGTGAGGAATTGCTGCAGATGATTCAGTTCAAGAGTGAACTGTCCAAATGAATCACAAACTGAATCGTGAACAATTTCATACCTTTTGACTGCAAATCTGTTTGACTGACTGGATCAAAAGAGTGAATCTGGCATCACTAGATCTGATTCTAACAGCTGAGAGAAAGCACACATGACTGATTGCTGAAATATTAGCAGGGGGAATGGTTATAAGATTGGTATACAGTCCATCGTCAGACAGTGATTCATCAGTAATTCTTTACTGGGGCTCAGTGATAAAAAGGCTCTAGCGACACCCTTCCTCACACCAAGCTATCATACACTATAGATTTTCTATTGCTAGGTGAGCTGGTTCTTTAATTATGGTAAATTACACAGGGCCACTGCAATGTTATATGCTAATTCTAATGATAATCCTGCTAATGGACTTCACAGCCCAGTTCAGGCACTATTTACCCATCATTCCACTCTCTTAGCTCATCTTTCACTTCGTCACGGTTGAGATCTCATAGCCCGGAGTCTTTCCCACCCAGATCTCACCACTCCACCTAAACTAAACCGCCTGTTTATCTTTTTGCTGAGACAATATTAAATGAGTAACACACTCCTGAGAGATACAGCGTGTCTCATAGTCAGAACAGCTGTCCTGCATGTGTGTGTGTGTGTGTGTGTGTGTGTGTGTGTGTGTGTGTGTGTGTGTGTGTGTCTGTGATACATGCCTTTAGGTGTGTATAGATCAGGAGTCACAGAGCTAATAAATGAAAGTTGGTCATGTCATTGGCCTCATAATAATAATAATAATAATAATAATAATAATAATAATAATAATAATAATAATAATAATAATAATACTATTTAGTTTAACACACATCTCCCAAGTTCATAAAAATGTAGTCTTTGTGTCTTCAAAAGATCATCTACTTCTTCTTCTTCTTCTTCTTCTTCTTCTTTTATATTTATTTATTTATTTACAAAATGCACATGAGTGCACACATCTTAAAAAGTTTTTCAATATGTTCTTATTTATTTATATTTGTTTAGACATTAGAAAAAAATATATATTCTATGATAAATGTCATCACTCAGCTTATTTGTGATGAAATGTAGAAGACATGCCCCTGGACTTTCATTTGAATCTGAGACTGTGATCAATTTGCATAGACGTTTGTTTTTCTTCTCTTTATCCTGCTCTCAGATGACACACATTCATGCATATAAGCAAATGATTATGATTTATTTATTTTATTGAGAAGCATCAGATGACGGTGATACTGCAAATGAATGCACTCAGAGCTCTAGTTTCAAACTTAAGTTTTCAAAGCCTGCTCTCCCTGATGGCAAAACTGTTTCACACAAATGCTTCATCTAACTCAGCAGAATTATTATTATTTTTTTAGTCTTGTTTCATAAAAGAAAGTCTAGTTTCAAGTCTAAAGTCTTGTCGAAACCCTGTTTGCTGGCAGGGAACATTTGCATTTAATTGTAGTCTTTCAAAGTCTTTTGAGTTGATTGTTTATCGCTCTGCTTATGCGTTACGAGCAGTTACTGTTTAACACTGCAGACAAGCCAGTTTGTATTCAATGTCATTTTCATTTTAATAGCTATGAGAGCGCAGATATGATCTTTTCATTTGCCAGAACTCTGAAGTCAAAGATTAGCCTCCGTTTATAATAAAAAAAATTCTTCAAACATCAGGGATTCTCATTTTATTTGAATTAATTCACAAAGACAAGCGTGAAAAAAAAGGCAATTTGATCTACTTGCCTGTGGAAAAACATTTAAAAAGATGAACTAAAAGGATGTCAAGAGAAAAAAAAAAAAAGAAAAAAAAAAGAGACGAAAAATAATTGAAATTTGTTTACTGCCTAGCTTTCAGTTTTATAACAAGTAAAATAAAAAAAAATACTTTTAATAATTTAATGGATAAAAGGAGGAATTTTAAGTCTTTATTAGACAATGCTAAATCAGTTTTTCTCTGAGGGCAAATAATGCCCCCCCCACCTCTCCCTTCATGTTCAGCAGCTGTATTTTGTTTTTAAACTGGCTGAACGTTGCTAATATCACCACATACTATTGTCTCTTAAAATGGTGTAATATGGAGAAAAGAGATTTGGAACGAAATTAACACTTTAATCTTTGGAGCATTGGTTGGAGTTTCATACCAGCGCTCTGAGTTTTCCTTTTTCTTCTGTGAAATTAAAGAGCTGATGTATTTTTTTTTTATTAATGGCAGCAAATGCCTTTGATGTTCTATGACATTTTTACGGTTCAAAATTATTTATTTATTTATTTTTTGTCTCGGTTCACTACTTTAACAAATCTAACTTAAAAACATAGAGATATTTTTTTATGGCTAAGAGGAGGAATTTGAAATCTTTATTAGAAAATGCAAAATCTGATTTTTTTCTGAGGGCAAATAATGCAATTTTGTTGCAGTTTCATACATCATGAAATAAGCATTTCTCATTCCACCTCAGATAACACTGAGAATCAGACTCTGATCAAAACATTATTGAAAATTTCTGTTTGACTTTATTTTTTCTTCATCTGCAGCAGCTGGATTTGTTTTTAAACTGGCTGAACGTTGCTAATATCACCACATACCTGTCTCTTTAAATGACAATATACTAAAATTGTCTAATATGGAGAAAAGAGGTTTGGAATGAAGCAATAAAGTCCAAATTAACACTTTAATCTTTGGAACATCGGCTGGAGTTTCATACCAGCGCTCTGCGTTTTCCTTTTTGCTCTTTGTTGAAATGTAAAAATCTGATGTATTTTCAGTCATTTCAGTTTTGTTTGGATTAATGTCATTCTTTGGCCGCCTTCATCTAAAGAAATGAAAAGTTTGTTTTACATCATAGAACGTCTAGAAAGAGCCCGACAGAGAGAAAGAGAGAGGGGGAATGGAAAAGTGCATCAGCGATTTGAACATGTGTCTGCGTGTCTTGGTGTGTGTG
>NW_015542390.1:3300-47019 GCF_001515605.1 Sinocyclocheilus anshuiensis | reverse complement strand
TGTGTGTGTGTGTGTGTGTCTGCGTGTGTGTGTCTGCGTGTGTGTCTGCGTGTGTGTGTGTGTGCACAGGTACATTGTGTGAGGAGCGGCTGGGGGAGATGAGAAGAATGAGATTAACTGTTGACATGTCTATTGATCTGGGTTCAGTGTGGTTTTCTGTGTGTTTCATCTGGCCAGGTCTGACCGGATGCAATAACGGTTTCGGGGACCTGCAGCCTTGATTACTCCAGCATAGAGCTGTGTTGAGATGGAGATAAGGTTAAGCCTGTCTCTCTCTCGTACTGCACACACGTCTTTGAAGTTCCATCATGGAATTCTGACAGTTCCATCTCACCTGTCCCTCTCTCTCTCTCTCTCTCTCTCTCTCTCTCTCTCCCTCTGGGCGTACTTCACACTGCACACATGCCTTTGAAGTTCCATCATGAAATTCTGAGAGTTCCATCTCACCTGTCCTCAGGTTGAAGTCCGTCTTAAAGCCTGTCCACAGTTAAAGCGCTATAATAACCTTCCCGAGATTTGGCTTTGGGTTTCAGCTCAAGTTCTTTGCCCTGAGTTCCTGACTGATTTGAGCTGAAGAGCGTTCTGCACATAAAACTTTTTTTAACACAGTAGGCCTAAGCATTGTTTTCATGATTGTAGTTGCTGCAGTTCATATAATAAAAATGTTGCATATAGCACTGGAAATTTGAACTGAGCACATGCAATAAAATAAATAAATAATTAAATTTACTAATTAATAATATGCTTTTTATTTTATTTTATTTCTCTCTGATTGAACAAAAATATATATATATTTTTTTAGTTTAAATAGTCTGTTTTAATTAATTCATTCACAATTTGCATCAAAATGTAAAGTACCTATATGGCACTTTTCATGTACTGTATAACATATCTGTTTTAAAAAAGGGGAAGTTTATGGAAGTTTATTTTGGGGAAGATTATTTGAGTACATTTTACAAGAAAATACCATTTCAGTCTTCCTACTTCCAAATTTCATATTTAATTAAATGTTTTACTTACTGTTTTACTAAGAAATTACTACTTTTATTCAGCAAGGATGCATAAAATTGATCAAAAGTGACAGTAAAGACATTTATAATGCTACAAAAGATTTCTATTTCAAATAAACGCTGTTCTTTTGAACTTTCTATTCATCTGTGAATCATGAAAAATAAAAAAAAATATCATGGTTTCCACAAAAATATTGGGCAGCTCAACATTGATAATAATCAGAAATGTTTCCTGAGCAGAAAATCAGCATATTAGAATGATTTCTGAAGATCATGTGACACTGAAGACTGGAGTAATGATGCTGAAAATACAGCTGCAGATCACAGGAATAAATTACATTTTATCAGACATTCACATAGAACACAGCTGTTTTAAATTGCAGTAATATTTCACAATATTACTGTTTTAACTGTATTTTTGATGAAATAAATGAAGTAGAAAGACGGATGTGCATCACAATATGGAAGAAAAGATCACAACTTTAAAAAATGTAAGAAACCCCAAACTAGCCAACAAAATACTTTGTTTAAATTTTAAGGAACTGACTAATTGCCTTATGCCTCAGTCATGTGACACATCAAAGAGCGCTGTGGGAATCATAGTACCGTAGTATCGTAGTAATCGTAGTGGACGTGTAGAGACATTAAAGCAGATCTCAGAAGCGTTCCTCATGACTTATGTTAACTATCAGACTGCTAGCAAAGCTCTGGACATGCTGACAATTAGAGACGTATTAGAGCTCATTTCAGCTCGTTGAGTCTGATCACACTGAGAGCCGCCTGCTGGATACTTCAGCTCCACTAACACAGTTTGAAGGTCGCACCGCAATCACAGGTTCAAGGATCAGGAGGCTCTGCTTTATATCGGCCTGCTTCTGCTAAATCAAACAAACAGTTTAGGTATATATCTTTAATATTCTGAAATTTAACCCACGGAGCCAGAAAAGGCCTTTATTTTCTCCAGATATGATGGCTGTCGGTGCGCTGTAGGAAAGGTGAAGCCCATCTGTGTGTGAGTGAAGAAGCTGCTGGTGTTTGCACGTCTCTACAGTCCCCATCAACAGACCATAGCTATTTTTTCTGTCATACCTCGCCATTCCAGACAATCTTACTTTGGGTCTCAATATGACAATAATTTTCACCAGCAGCCCAGTAGATAGCCTTAAATGTGTTTCTCTGTTTCCTGCAGAACTGTCTCAACTACTTCCTGTGTTTTTTGTTTTTTTTCTCCATTTCCTCACGACTAAACTGAAATGTGTCTGACAGCTTAATATTCGTTATGCTTGTTTCTAAGCAGCTTCAAAAAGAGCTGGGGTTATTTTTAACAGTTCGTTTGATTTATAGATGGATAAAAAGAAGATGGTTTTACTAAATATATTTTCCTAGTTTTTCTTTAGGAACGTAAAGTGTGTGCTCTGACATATCAGTGAGATAAAATATATCTATAATGTGTGTACATGGATTTTACATTTTTTTTCATCAAGTTGGCATAAAATTAAAATTCACACTATATATTTTCTAAGTGCATGTTGTAAATCTGATTGTGAACAATTTATCTTTGCAAATGTATATATATATATATATATATATATATTTTTTTTTTATTTTTTTTTTATTTTTGTGTGTGTCCTCGTAATGTTTAATCGTTTTGTGTTGTGTCTTTGTAATGTTTAATGTAATGCCTACAACTTTTGAGTGCCACGCCCACATATCAACATCCAATCAATAATCACTGCATAGAACCAAATCCCACCAACATTTTTTTTCTTTTTCAGTAACATGTTTCACTCGGATGTATGTCACAATACAGAAGAAAAGATCTGTCACCACTTCCTTTTCTTAATGATGCTAAAATATTGGTCCAGTTGGATACAGTGTTGCATGTTCATGTTAAAAAAAGCTTTTAAAGGTGAAATATTTGTTGAAAGATGTCATCATACCCTCTGCATTGTAATAGAAGCAATTCTGGTCTTACATTTTATGACTTCACTGGCTGCATCCCAGATTCCATACTGTACTTGTACTGTACACTACATTTATGTAATTCACTGATACATTCTTTTGAATATAAGACAATACACTGTAAAAAAAAAAAAAATTTTGAAGTTGTAAATAAAACAAAGATCATTGGATTATGTTTGCAAGAAAATATTATTTTAGTCTTTCTACTTCAAAATTTCACATTTAAGGTTTTTTTGTTTGTTTGTTTGTTTTTTTACCATTATTAATACACCATTTGGGCCCATTAGCATTTTTGATGATTTGGGTCACATTAGCTCCAATCTTGCTGACTGTCTAGAACAGATAATATGCGAAATAAGATGCAATGCCTGACTCAGAGAGAGGTGTATAGCGATGACATCATGCCACACTCCTCTTAATGGATGCGGCACCATTGATTTCTCACTCAATCAAACACAAGCACAAATATAGATCGACACGTGCACACACTCCTTCTCACAATCACAAAAAAGTTATTTTTTTTTCTCACAATCAAGCACATTTTTATGCTGTAAAGTCAAATGCAAAAACCTGTTGAATTGATTTTGCATGCAAGGTCAAAATGAATCTGAGAGCAATGACAAGTGTGTCAGAATGCAAGGGATTCAACTATTTTGGCGCTGTGTAACTGCATGATTTTTAGCGAGATGCTCTCAGCCCACAGTTCAGAGTTCAGCGGGTTCTAGTGCATCACACTGACAGAAAGTCCAAGCGTGACTTACTGCCATTACTGTCTTTCTCCCTCTTTATATCTGTATTTCCTTCTGTCACCAAACCCTCCGTCCTCCTGAAGACATTCTATTGAACAAGAGCCGGAGAGCTTTGCTTAAACCCCACTAAATGCCCTCTAACCTCTCACGCTTTAGCGGAGGCTTTCACAGGCCAGCGACCCGCCTCATCCAGCAGTGTCTCTCCCGCTTGATTTCTCTTTTGTTTCCTAGCGCTGCTCTTTAAACCGTCACACAGCTGTCCGTCCGTCCATCCCGCCACGGCTTTGTCTGAATCTGTTTAGATTATCTTCAGAGACATCGACTTCATTTCATGCCCTCACACACAAACTATGTGACCCCGTAAATGCGTAGAAAGGCATTTGGCGAGGCAAAGACAATGCGCCAGGTAGTCCAGGCGGCCAGCGATTATAGACCGTTCTCTGAAAGGAAAGTAATTTTCTGTCAGTTTTGTAAAGACAGGCATTCGTGTTACGGCCTACTCCCTTTCTCTCACAGATGAGAGCTAGCCTAGTCATTAAATCAGGGCTATAACCACTACAGACATTAAGGGTGACAATTGTCCCCCAACCTCCGCCTTGCACTGATCTGCTGCACTCCATTACCCAGTACTGTTTGTTGTTAGGATGACAAAAAAAAAAGGTTTAAAAGTTACTGTGATGAAGACGAGCCCACCAGCTCGCCTTCGGGGAAAAAATGTGAGTCCGTGAAAGGATGTAAAAATGATGACTTATAAGTATATACTCGCAGAAGCACATTCGTGCAAGGTGGAATTTATGTACAGTGCCAGAAAGATTGTCCACAATGAAGAATATATACAAGTGCACACAAAAATACAAAGTACCAAAGAAACTACAAAAGGGGAAAATAAACCAGAAAATAATCCAAAAATGATATATCAAACAGGTATCCACAGTATACAAAGGGTTTTGTGTTTGCTTGAGGCACCGCAGTAGCACTCTTGCATCGACTTGGTAAAACAAGCCCAGTTTTTAGGTTTGGCCTCGGCTTATATAGGCCAAACCCCGCCCCTTTCTGGGCCATACCAAACTCAGGTATTTTTAGGCCTAATATGTCTCAGTGGTCTAACAGCGCTCGTCAATGTCAAAATTAGTCAGATGGCCAGTCAAATCAAAGTGGGCGGGGTTTACTGTTCATAAAAGCAAAGCACCAATTCCAGCACAAAACGTCAGATTAACATTGAAAGAGAGCAAGGTAAGATGAAAGATACGATAGAAATATCAAATGACCGACAGTAATAGCCAGTGATGCAAACTACTCAACTTTTTTCCTCGAAATGTGACGAGACAAGAACCATTTTTTTTATATATATTAGGCATACAGTGAATTTGTGGGTATTTTCAAATATTTCAAAATGATTACTTGACAACTAGAATTAGACCTAATTTCCTTCACTATTCGCTGATGATTTGCTCTGGAGGCATTCATATGCAAATATATTTGCCCACAAATCCCACATAGAGTGCAACAGTTGGGTTCCGGAAGTAAACCTGACATTCATTTTCTCCACAAGGAAATTTTCAACAAGATTTTTATATTTTATACATACATATGTAATGGCACAACAACCTCTTATATGTCAAAAGCTCAAAGAAAACGTCTCAGGTTACTTGTGTAACCATGGTTCCCTGAGTAGGGAACGAGACACTGCGTCCTCTAGGGGTCGCTATGGGGAACGCCTCGTCGTGACCCGTGTCTGAAGCATACATTGAAAAAACACCAACTCGTTGGCCGGCGACAGCCATGACGTCACTACGGTCACGACGAGGCGTTCCCCATAGCGACCCCTAGAGGACGCAGTTCGAAGTTCCCATGAAAGGGAATGTGATTTCTCATGTCATGGCCCCTTTAAGGCAGAGTTAAAAACACAGAGAAATAGCCACCATCATTTCACAGGCGTATTCTGATTTCATTGATTCTCTACACTGTAATAGAAGCCCCGTTCCCTCCGCCCCAGATGGGATAGTACAAATAATTATCAGTCAGTGTTCACTGTCGTCTTACTGTGGCGTATTATTTTAACACGTGATTTACTCCATCGCCCGTCTCGCTGCGGCCCGGCTATTTGCATGCGAGCTCTCCGACCAATCAATGCTTCCAATTATCTAAAGACCTCCAATTGTGATGAATTACAGGGCATAATGGCATTGCATGTAATTCTGCTTTGCCTTGTGCGGCTGTGACATCGATAGTTTTGAAATGTGTGATTTGTGTTGGCTCTAATCCGCTTAGCATTTATTGATCTTTAATGGTATTGTCTTTAGTTAACACTTTAGCAACTGGGATTTTTGTCATCCTTTGTGCTCAAAAGACACAGGACGCTGGGGAACAACGCTTTAAAGAGGAAAGAGATTAAGAGAGAGAGAGAGACGGGGGTTTGAAAAATACAGCTGCCAGTGTGTGTGACTGTGTGTGTGACTGTGTGACTGTGTGTGTGTGTGTGTGTGTGTGTGTGAGAGTGTGAGACTGACTGTGTGTGTGTGCACATTTGCACTCTGACATTTAATTTGAGACCTAATATGTTGTTGATTCTGATTTTTCAGTTTAAGACTTGTATATGTTAATTTTTTACGAAAATATTGGGCAGCACAACTGTTTTCAACATTGATAATAATCAGCATATTAGAATGATTTCTGAAGATCATGTGACACTGAAGACTGGAGTAATGATGCTGAAAATACAGCGTTGATCACAGAAATAAATTGCATTGGAACAGATACTCACACAGAAAACAGTTATTTTGAAATGCAATAATATTTCACAATTTTACTGATTTTACTGGATTTTTGATCAAATAAATGCAGCCTTGGTGAGCAGAAGAGTTTTCTTTCAGAAAATCATACTGTTGTCAAACTTTTGAACTGTAATTTATATAAAATATTTTTACCATGCACTCATTTGCAAGAAAATAAACTGACAGGGAAATAATAATATTAGACAGCACATAAAAATAAAATGCAAAACTAAAATCGTATTTTATATGATATGACCATAAAAGTCAACATAAAATTGAAATTTACATTCTATTCCCCCATAAATAGTATGTTAATGTCTGGTAAGCTTAGTTGAGATTTTTGTCAAAATGTTTTGGTGCCTTGCTGTATATTTTTGATAAAAGTGATTAAAATAATAATAATAACAATAGTAATAATCCTTCCCTTCAACCTTCAGCCACCATGCATGTAACCCCCACTTTTTATGAACTTATTAATTCCCGATGAATAAAGTCCAGTCCTGCCCTTCATTTTCTCATTTACCATTTGGTTTCTTGGTTTCGTGCACATTGCTTAAGTAAAGTGGCTTGCAAAAGTTATTTTATGTTGACTTGTCACTAGATTTGTCTTCTGCATCTTTTCTCACCTGCAGTTGAAGCAGCTGTAACTAGAGTGCCATACTGTTCCACACTGAAGAACCAACCTGTGCAAGTGAGAGAAAATGTCAAATATAGCGAGAAACGTGAGGAGGAGGAATAATCAACTTATTTTTCAGCAAGTGTGCAATTATCTCTTTATAGACCCAAATATGTGGTTAACCCAGTGTTTCTGTGCCTGTTTGAGCCGTGTGTGTGTGTCACGTGAAGAAATGTGAGTCAACCGTCACTCCTCCTGAAGACACAGAATCAGTGTCAGTGTTTCTTATCCCAGTATTTCTGAATCGTCCCAGTAGCCCTATTATCCTGTTTTTTACGTCAGCTTCCAGAACACACTGTTACCAACAAAAGTTTCCTGAACACTTGCAGCGCATTAACAATGGCAGAGTAATGAACACTGAGAGAACAGGCTAGACTTTCACTTCACCTGATGCCTCCAACTGTGTCTTTGTCTCGACATACGGGAGGAAATTTGACTCAAATTGGCCCTCTGCTCAAATCCCTCCTCTACATGCTAATCAAATGTGTAGAATAAAAAAAAAAAACATCTGAGCTTTTTGTAAGTTTGCTTCTGTAATGAAGGAAAGTCTTACCTGAGGAGTCTGAACTTAACTCAGCCTGGCTAATCTTCTCAAATCCATACACATTTCCATTAGCAGCTGCCGCTGTTATTATTGCTAGCTCATATTCTTCCTTTTAAGAATAGTGGAACTTTTCTTTTTGCTCACTTATGCATGAAAATAGCAAATTCTGGGAAGAAGATACAGTTTAATACATTTCAGTTTACAGTATAGAATTCCTGAGGCTCAATATATCTCAATATAAATATATATATATATTTTTTTTCTTTTACAGCCAAATCTCAATATATTTATATAACTTGTATATTTAAAAAGTAATGGCAAAATAAAAATCCAATCAGCTTGTTGTAAAGTACATTTGAAATGTTTTAAGAAAATACAGTATAGTAAAAACAAATAAATAAATAAAATTAACATTTTTTTTTTTATATTTTATTATTAATAATGTATATATGACTTGCGTTGATATGCCAAATATATATACAGTGTATATATATATATATATATATATATGCATGACAAATGAAGCATGTTGAGCCAGATGAATAGTTCTGAAAAAAAAAAAATAATGAAAAATATTCAACTTTTTTTAATGTTGTAGTTATTTATGTTTAGCAAGGGTTTTGTTATCGAGGTTTAAATCAGATAAACTATCGGTATATATTTTAATATATAATTTATCATAACACTCTTACTGCATAAGAAAGAAAAAATACATCTGTAGAACAACAGAAAAGGTACTGGGGTAATTTTCCAAACGGATGTTAAGTTTACGGACATTCCTTTAACCCTATAACACAACAACCCTAACCCTAACACGACGCAATGCAAATAATTCAAAATATGGGAAAAACACCGGTGAAAATCAATACTGAAAATTCCTTCATATTTACACAATAAACCAGGCCCTGCTTTTACGAATACAGTGTATACTTGCGAGGCGCAAAAAGTGAAACTGGCCAACTTACTAGCCATATTTTATATATATATATATATATATATATATGTGGGAAATGCAGGTGCTCATGTGGGAAATGCAGAATCGAATGTCGAGCCTGTGTTTTGTCTCTATCCAATTCCACTTCTTTTTCCCTCGTTTCCTCTCCATTCTGCTTTCAAAACCATTGGCAAAAAGAGAAAGCGTCTAACCCGCGCTGGTAGATGTCTGTGTTTCTCCCTCCTTTGCTGCAATATTTTTTGTGCCGCCTTCATGCTTTGCAAACTTCATTACCTGGAATGCAGCCCGTTGAAAGAGATTATTTTATATGTTTTTTTGTGCGGCGGATGTGATATTTCTTACCCTCATTGCCTCACTGTGCCTTAAGGCAATACTACACAATAGGAAAAAAAATAAGACAAAAAAGCAGCAGTTTTATAAAACGGATTTGTGCAAAACAGCCTGAAGGAACATTCTGCACTTGGAAAGACTGAATCTTCAGGGAAAGGAGATTATTGTGCGCCTCACATTTCCCGCGCTCCCCGACCATTAGGAGGAACGCGATAGGAAATGGAGAAATAAGAGCGGTAATCTTGGAGTTTGGTAGAGTTTTAATAATCATCATGTCAGCGGCGGTTTGTGTGCGTGTCTGTTATAATGTTACTCATCTCTAGGAAGGCACAGTTTGTGAGTGTGCGCTCTGTGATTCCGCCTGCGGTTTCTTGTGTGTGTGCGTGAGTGTGTTTCTGATAACTAGCGCCTCTGGAGCGTGAGCCTCGTGACACATTAATGTGCGGTACAGATGACACACGCCGCAGGGGTTTATGGGTATGAAACTGGAGTGAGATGCTCTGCAGAGTGGAGGCAGAAACAACACGCTGTTAAAGAAGGTGATGTGGAGGGCTTGTGTGTGCTGCAGTGATGCATTATGGGATTAAATGAGGTCTCGGCTGTCACAGTGCAGCCCATTCTTTAGCAGCTGTTCGGCCCTCTTGTTAGATGCTTGCTTCACCTGCTGCTGAAGAGGAAGGACCATCCTGTGTGTGTCAGTTCTTGTCTGATGGCAAATCTAAGGAGATTTGCGTGGCTTTGATGCTGTGCTGTTGTCATGCTCCCGTCTGCTCGCTGAGGGTTTATGGGACAGATGCCGGTGTCGTCCAACATCTGGCGTTTGTGATAGAGGCCAGTAGTTGATTTGAAATGTTTTTTTTTTTGCTTGATATTTTGGCTGTCAGTTGATATACTACCCATACCCATTTTCTGCTCACCAAGGCTATAATTATTTAATTTAGAATATGGTAAAAACAGCAATATTGTGAAATATTATTACAGTGTAAAACATCTGTGTTCTATGTGAATATCTGTTAAAGTGTAATTTATTTCTGTGATGCGCAGCTGTATTTTCAGCATCATTACGCCAGTCTTCAGTGTCACATGATCTTCAGAAATCATTCTAATATGCTGATCTGCTGCTCAAGAAACATTTCTGATTATTATCAATGTTGAAAACAGTTGTGCTGCATCATGTTTTTGTGGAAACTGTGATACATTTTATTTTTCAGGATTCACAGATGAATAGAAAGCTCAAAAGAACAGCATTTATATGAAATAGAAATATTTTGCAACATTATGCGTCTTTATTATTTTTGATCAATCTAATGCATCCATACTGATTGATTGAAGATTGATTCCCTTCAAAAAATAAAAAAATTATATGCATCATCAATAATATAATTTGATTCTTTTAATATCACTATTTTAGTATATTAAGCGTTTTTCACATGAATGATTTGAGAATGTTTTCAGTGATTGAAACGCTGCGGCTTGTGTTGTATATGGATCACAAGGCCCGAAACGTGCAATTTGTTCACATATCTTTGCTTTTCTTCCTTTTAGAAGTGATCTAAATATTCATGGCTTGAAACAGATGGAAGATTGGCAGGCCTGTGCTGCGGTTCTTGTGTTCTTTACTGGAAAGCTCACATGTATTTAGATTAATTTCCTACTTTATGTTATTCCAGAGACGTCCCGTTCCTCACGGGGCCCTCAGAGACTCGTAGCATCAGGCAGGTGTTGATACGAGTGTCTTTCCTCCAGCCACCTGCTTTTCTTCCTCTTTCCCCGAGGAGCCCGACTGCTTAACCTCCATCATTCCTCTGATCCCAGAGCATAGTCCTACTCAACCTCTACTGTTAAATCAACTCAAAATGTGACTTAATTGAACTCTGTGGGAGTACGTTTAACTCAGTTGGAGTTTAACGCTGCTGATTTAATTGTACTGTAGCACAGATAAAGTTCTGTCATTTCCATTTCATACAAAAGGCAGAAATCAGCAAGATTTCAAAGCCTTTCCGAATGTCCAAGGCTTATATTCAAAATTGGGACTAAAAATTATTCAGACACTTTGACCTGACCATGTTTTGCTTAAGTGTTATCTGACATTATCAAGATGAATTTGTTCTGACACAGGTTAACTTACATACCTTTCTATCAAAGTTATCTAACATTATCAAGATGAATTTGTTCTGACACAGTTTAATTGTCATATTTGTCATATTTTATTACCATTTTCTAAACTATAGCGAATAAACTGTGATAATGTGTGAAATGTCTGAATACATTTTGGCTTGACTGTAAATATACACAGACAGTACACACACATATATTATGTAAACAAGCGTTTTTTTTTGGATGTGATTAATCGAGATTAATCGATTTGACAGCCCTAAATATTTCACAAAACTACTGTAACTACATTTTACTGTATTTTTGACCAAATAAATGCAGCTTTGGTGAGCTCAAGAGACTTTCAAAAACAACTTTCCGACCCAAACTTTTAAACCGTGGTGTATCTGAGATATTAAATCTCTTGAGCTATGAAAGAGCAAAGCATGACATTCTGGTCTAAAGATGTTTTTACACACAGCAGACGATGGGTTACAGTTCTCGGTGTGTTTAGCCCCTCCCCCGCTGCAGTGTCATCTTCCTGTATAATCTACTCAAAGTGGGGGGAGTTTAGCTGAGTAATTGGGATAATAATTAAGGGCTGGTTAGTGCCAGCTGGGTAACTAAGGGGGTCAGAAAGCTGCGTGCCGGGGGCAGACTCCATATGGATCAATACAGTGAGCAAGATCCCTAGATAGTGCACACTACAAATGCAAAGCTGTTTTTAAGAGTTCAACTGGAAACTTTAACTCTGAGCAAGACGTTTCTTTGTGCTATTGCATTTTTTTAATTAATCTCACACTTATTACAACAGTTGGAGACGCTCCAACGGGAGCACTAACGCTCTATTTTGCTACGCGGATCCAAATTAGCATCCAATAAAGCGCTGACGCAGCATCGCGCCACATCTGCCGAGGCCGCTGGGAAATATCAGGCAACGAGAGGTTAAATATCCATTTGTCGCACCCCTCACCCGTCCCATGTGACCTCAGCTCTCCGTAACCATGGCAGTGGGGCGACTCTCACTGGGATACATAAATCAGAGCGTTACTGCCCACCTCTTTTATCTCCATTCAGAGGGCGATTTATTTGACTCGCTCTTTATTTGAAGGGTGTTCAATGGCCGTTTAGTTGGGCTGTGAATGCTCGCTCTGTGTTGTGGGTGGTAAAAAAGCTCAGAAAACAATATGGCTTTGCCACCTCCGCAGCGCTCAAGGCCTCTCGAGCCTGTGTGCGTTTACACAATGTCCTTCTTTACTGTGACTTTGGAACGGATGACAGTGTGAAAGTCGTTCTCTTTTAACGCCGATCGTTAATCCTGCGACCGTACCTCTCGTTCACGTCTCAATGAAGACCAGAAAGCTTTTTTTTTTTCTCGCTCTTCCTCAGCCATGGTTTTTAATGTGATTTAATTTAATTAAAAGGGAAGTCGGCTATCTCAATATATTACTTATTCATAAATTACTTTGTTTCCCATCAGCCTTGTAATCGGCGGAGGCCCCGGAGCTCACGGGAGAATAAAACCGCATGTGATATGAGGATTTAATGTGCGCGAGACCAGATACTGATCTTAATGCAGTGCAAACATGACGGAGACGTAAGAAAAACTCAACTGTAGCAAAATGACCAGAGAGATTTTCAGCCGAAGGCCCCGAGACTTGATTTTCTATTTACTGATATAAATTAGTTTAAAGATACCATGAAATCAAATTTGTGTGACTTTTAGTTCATGTTTGTTTGTCTTTATGGCCCTCTATTTGCTGGCCAAATTCTAGTTTAATACATCGACACAGGCACAGGTCTTTGGGGAATTTGTTTAAAACTGTAAAACATATAATTATTTAATATATAATATTATCATATATAATTAATATTCTAGAGGTCCTCTGAAAATTATATACATATCTACAGTAATTTTTAGTTTACTATTTTATTAAAATACAGTTCATATTTTAACAGTAAGAAATAGAGACCAGAGCTTAAAAAAGAATTCAAGCAATTGAAATCGAAATTAAAATGAAATTTTAAGTAAAATAAAAATAATATAAAACACCTTAAACTTCTTTTATTTCAGCTAATTACCAAGGCGACATTTGTTTTAGTTCGACAATCTAATAAAATAGCTAAAAAAAATATATATATATATATATATAATTTATTTATTTATAAAAAAAAATGACAAAAACACGTAACAAAATTACTAAAACTTTAACCTCAATTAAAATGAAAACAGAAAATATAAAAATCAAAATGAATTCAAAATATTATTATATTAAAAACTATGAAAATAAACAAAATAAAAACTATAAAAAAATAATAGTATCTCAACGATAGTAAAATAACACTGATTCAGACTAAATATGCAGATAATTTTTACAAACAAACA
Source organism: Sinocyclocheilus anshuiensis (assembly GCF_001515605.1). Classification (NCBI taxonomy): domain Eukaryota; kingdom Metazoa; phylum Chordata; class Actinopteri; order Cypriniformes; family Cyprinidae; genus Sinocyclocheilus; species Sinocyclocheilus anshuiensis. The sequence goes on along the minus strand of NW_015542390.1, from coordinate 33,539 downwards.
ATAAATAAATAAATTCTACTTCCTTGCCATGTGCTTAGTTTTTATTTGTCATTTTTTCCTTGGCAGTTTTCCTTGACATTGTATGGCACTACTAGTTTTGGCTATATAATACAAACCAACATCCATTGGTAATGATCTTATGATATTGACTCTAGATATGGCATAACAGGCATTATTCACTATTTATTCATCTTTACAGCCTTCCTGTGATTGACAGAATGACAGGACAGCAGCTCTGAAGTGACCTTCTCCACCAGCCCTGTGCTAGCAGTAATAATGTTGTCTATTACGGTTCATGCTTATTTAGTGACTGTAGGCTGGAGCCTCTCACCTCTTTCCGACCTGTCAGAGATAATGTTTAGCAATCAGAACAGCAGGGACGAATTGCTGCTATTAATTTTTCTAAGTGCTATTTCACAGTGTCACTTCATTTAGCCTCTTACTGTAAGTCTCTGAATGTCGTTATTGGACCGAAAAATCACATGCGTCCACACTGCATTAAGCGGTGCACGCTATTTTACAGATTTGCCAGCTCTCAGGGGGGATATCATAACGGCTATGTGCAAATATAGATATATGTTAGAGAAATCAGAAGTTAAATCGCGGGCTTCCAATGCTTCAATAGTCAGGGAATACATAACGATAAAATCCAACAACCCCCAGAAGAGCCACAAATCCATGATTCTTCTAAAGACACGCAAACATACTCACCCGCACATGCACATTATATAACCAGCAGGACAATAATGTGTGTGATTAATCACTTTTATTGTCGCTCTATCTTTAGTTTAATTGCATTGGAGGATTCTAATTGATTCCTCCTCATTTACAGTACTGCCAATCCTCTACAAATATTTTCACATAGACACATATTCGCTATTAGACAAAAGCAGCATTTATCGTGTATTTTTATTTTATAATATGGCGTATTTTCTAGTAAATCATACAAAACCTCTAAAGTGACACATAGATTTTTCACTTGTGCATGAAATGAGAAAAACATCCCATGTGCGCATGATTCTTTATTTTATTATTGTTTTTTTTGTGTGTGTGTACTCTCACATTAGAGTCTCATCTTTATGCATATCTGGCTTTCTCATGCAAGTTTTTACAAAAGAAAAATAGTAGACATAAACTGAAAATGATAACATGTTAGTGCACGGAAGTCTGTCAGGGGCACATAGAAGTTGCTCCTGTAGCTCAAACAGTAGAGCATTGCACTAGTAACGGCAAGGTCATGTGTTTGATTCCCAGGGAAGGTCGTGGGTTCGAATCCCAAAGATGGTTGTGAGTTCAATTCCCAGGGAAAGCCAGAGCTAATAAAATGTATACCATAAATGCAAAGCAATTCACTTTGGATAAAATTGTCTGCCAAATGTAATTGTAGAATATGTGCAGCCAATTCTGATGATTTTTTGAAAGATTATGAAGACAAAACATTCTATTATACACAGTAAGACCAGGAACATCCAGTATTAAGAACATATGTGACCCTGGACCTCAAAACCAGTCTTAAGTCGCTGGGGTATATTTGTAGCAATAGCCAAAAATACATTGTATGGGTCAAAATGATACATTTTTCTTTTATGCCAAAAATCATTAGGATATTAAGTAAAGATCATGTTCCATGAAGATATTTTGTAAATGTCCTACTGTAAATATATCAAAACTTAATTTTTGATTAGTAATATGCATTGCTAAGAACTTAATTTGGACAACTTTAAAGGTGATTGTCTCAATATTTAGATTTTTTTGCACCCTCAGATTCCAGATATTCAAATAGTGGTTGATAGCCAAATATTGTCCTATCCTAACAATCCATACATCAATGGAAAGCTTATGTATTCAGCTTTGAGATGGTGTATAAATCTCAGTTTCCAAAAATTTACTCTTATGACTGGTTTTGTGGTTAAGAAAGTAACCTTCGGATGTACAACAGAAAAACAAAATGAAGGTCGGTATGTGAAAGCATTTGAACTGAACGTTCCCTATCTCTGTCAACTTGTGGCTGTATTGACTCCCATTCGTGACTCTTGTGTACACTAAGCTCATGGCTGAACTGACCCGAGACCTGCTCCTCAGTCATATCAGCCCTACAGCAAAGCGGTCAGGCGCTGGGAAGTTCACCTCAGCCTGTGTCGCCAGGCAGGCTGTTTAAAGGTGATAATGGCTTTTAATTTAAACCAAAGATGATTTATCTGAGCTTGGCTAGCCTCCCAAACCACAGACCTGAAAGCATGAAATGAAAACTATTACCTTGGAAGTCTCATCATTCACTTTGAATATTCTGAATGTGGAGAAAACCGGAGAAGAAGACTCTATATACAGTAGTTAGAGTGGATCCGGTTCAGAGGTTTGAAGCTCTGTAGACTTGACAAATAATGTGAACGGCGGTGGTCAAAAGAAAAGCTATATTTAGACGTTCATATGCATATGCATAACACACGGTCTGTTTGTGTCAACTTATGACACGAGATATGAATGTATAACAGGCCTCTTGTTTTTCTTGAGCTGTTTCATAAATATATTATAAAATGGTATGGTGGTCTGACTTTGGCATTGAATAACAATTTTGCATTGTGATGTAAACACGGTCATTGTTTAAAGACGTCAGGACGTGATGACAGAATGGGCTCACTTTGTTTATGCGCTAGCGCCGTAGAAGTCAAGCTAACAGTGAAGAGTGATAATTGCTGGAAGAAGAGGAAATGTGCAATCATTTGATTTGTTTTGAAGGGCGGACAACAAATTCAGAGTAAAAACTCCTGTTAGCAAATGAAAATAAAAAGATTTAGTGGGGGAAAGTTTTGAAAGAAACTTAGCTTAGCGGTTAGCACATATGCTAACAAGTTTGAGTCCAGTTCCCCCTGTTGAAAAAAACAGCATATGCTGGTTAGGTATGTTTTGAAGCATTGCCGCTGGTGGTCCTTAGCTGGTCATGAGCTGGTTTAAGCTGATCATATGCTGGTCCTAAGCTTGTCCTGAGCTGGAGTTAGTTGTTAGAAGTTAGTTATATATAAAAATATTAATCAGCACAACTGTTTTCAACATTGACAATAGTCAGAAATGTTTCTTGAGCAGCAAATCAGCATATTAGAATGATTTCTGAAGATGTGACACTGAAGACTGGAGTAATGATGCTGAAAATACAGCTGCGCATCACAGGAATACATTACATTTTAACAGATATTCACATAGAAAACAGCTGTTTTAAATTATAATAATATTTCATTTTTACGGTATTTTTTTATCAAATAAGTGCTGCCTTGTTGAGCAGAAGAGACTTTCAAAACATTAAAAAAGTCTTACTGACCTCAAACTTTTGAATGGTAGTGAATGTGTTGTTTGATTAGGCATTACAAATGTCTACTCCTCTCAAAATATAGCACACATTCATGAAATGCCAGTAGAAAAATTGTATATATTGCAAATAAACACAAAACCGGAGTAGATAAGATGCCAGAGAATGTCTTGTTGTCCCTTCCAGCTTAACATCTTCTTCCCTCCAGGTGTTTTGGACCATTGACCCCTCATTAGAGTCACTCTTAAATTATCAGTGTCCAGTTACCACAGTTACACCGCTAGATTAACTGCAGGGCATGTGTCTCATCTCTCACCTGGCTTAACTGTCAATCACACCTGAATGAGATCTGTTAACCAAGTAGGTTTGCCATTACCAATAAAGTCCTCCTTTTGTATCCGGCGGCTAATGTTATTTAGTAAATAGTGGTTTTAATTAAAAACCTCTCACACATGCCCATGTTCCCAAATACCCCCACAGTGTGTGTTTGTCGAGTGTTTTCACATGGTCATTCACTGGCCATCTGGAAGGGACTCGCAGTTGTTTGGTCTTTGTTTGTGAAGCGTCAAAATATCAGCGACTGGTTTAATCCTCCTCAGCTCGTCTGGCTTCTGTGGGAGTACTGGAAGGGACTCGCAGTTGTTTGGTCTTTGTTTGTGAAGCGTCAAAATATCAGCGACTGGTTTAATCCTCCTCAGCTCGTCTGGCTTCTGTGGGAGTCACAAGCTGAATGAGTGACTTTAATCTGTGTTTTTGTCTTATCACTCAGTCTGAGCTCAACCTGGGAAGTGACTGTTCTCTTTCAGACACAATTCAGCTCTTTGTTTACATGAGTGCTGGAGCGAGATGCTAAATTTGAACGCTTTAAGCCAGTAACCAAATTCTTGGCAAGGGAACTGCAACCACACAGTCCCATTTTAAAACCATTTTTATGTGGAAATCGAGCAACGCTAGAAGCATTTGTTCATGTAGTTGCATAATGTTTTGACTGTGACCTCAATTATTGACAAGACACTTTACTGTTTGTTGGTTTCTGTTTATTTCCTCCGCATTACTTAAATTACTTACTTCATCCAAAAATGAAATTTCACTCCTGCTCATGTCGTTCCAAACCTCTTACTCTTAACCTCTTACTATGGATGCTAAAGAAGATATTCAGTGTTTTTTGTCCAATGAAAGTCAGTTGTGTCTAAAACAACATTGGACCCCATTGAGATTCATTATATGGGCAAAAACAGTTCTTCAAAATATCTTCTTGTAAATGATGGTTACACTTCATCTCGATAGTTCACTTTAGACATTCAACTACAACTATATAACTATATTAGTTGACTGTCAGGTTAGGGTTAGTAGAATAAGTTGACATGTACTTGCAAAGTTACTAGTCAGTTGAATGTCTATTGGGCAAAATCAAGTATTAGCAGATATTAAGCAGACAAACTACTAATACTCTAATGACTGCTAGTTGACATGTAGTTGAAAGGTTACTTCTAGTTAGTAGAATGTCTATAGTTGACTATCAAAACAAAGTGTTTACCTAAAAGCTAGCTATACAGGTTGGAATGACAATTTTTAGGTGAAGTATTATTTAACTCTGGAAACCTGCATTGTTAGGGACAAATTAAACACATCATGTTTGCATTTTGTTGGCTGTATTGTAAAATGCATGCATGCGCTCTCACTTCTCAAAAAAGAAAGCAAGCAAGTCGTATCTGGATCCGAGAAGTATGGGGTACCGTTACATAACCAAAGAGAAAGAGATTAAAAGAGAGGCAGACAGAATACGAAAGAAGAAGCTGTTTTCTGCACAGAAAGTAGGACTGCTCATGACTGCAAAGAACGCCTGAAGTGTTCTGCTCTCATCATTGCTGTTGAGCAACCGAGTTGAGTTGAAAAGTGTAGCACCATAATTAAAGAGAACTTCAGAATGCGGTTGTCTTGTAACCTGAGGGAATAGCTGGAGTTTCTCTTTATTCAGCTGTGGTGAGACTATGGGTGAAGGATTAGTAGAGATTACATTGGGATCCTAGTTCAGATAACTTCATCAGTCTTTTTTTCTCCACTTTCCTTCAGTCACTGCTTATAAAGCACCTGCAGAGAAAACGCTTCCATCTCAGACGATGACAGTCGGACGGCTCGTTCTCTCGCACGCTGTCACCCTCATTAAGCCTGTCGATGAAAAGTGTGGAAACTCTAGTCAGATATCTGTATGTTCCAGCGGCCCGCTAGGCTTCTAAAGTTACAAACCTCTAATCCACCGGCTTTGGCAGAAACAACTTTGGTATTACGGCTTAAATGGGTATTTTGAAAGTTTCTCAGGCCTTTTGGTGGTGGGTGTTTTTTTTGGCCGTCCGTGTTGAGAAACAGATGTTGGCTGCTGGCCATCTTCTCATTGACTGAGCTGTTCTGGCCGTTAGCTTCGCTGACCTCTGCTTTGAGCATATTTGGCAGTCATTGTATGGCTCTTTGAAAAGCTGCTCAAAATCTTGTTACATCACAATGATCAGACCATTGGAAGCGCTTTATACAAAGACAAAACAGCGTCATAACAGGCGTCTTTTACTAATAGCTGGCTAATCCTTTCTTCTGAACAGTCTGAAGCCAGTTAATCAGCAGTCACTCCAGGTTTACAAGTTTCCTATGACACTTTCTCATTATTTCCTTTTGTATCGCTTTCACTCTCAATCTGAAGCCAAAATCCATACCTCCAATTACTCTGAATGTCATATCTATAGACACAACCCTTTCATGTTCATATGTCTGATAACAAAGAATATAAATGCCATGATTCTCATGAAAAACTGCACAACTTGGACTACACTTGGAATAGAATTCTAGCATACGCTCTTAAAAATAAAAGTTCCAAAAGGGGGGTTTCGCAGTGATGCAATTGAAGAACCATGTTTGGTTCCCTAAAGAAGGTTCCATGGATGTTAAAGGTTGTAAAGTTGCGTGGAGTATGCACTATACTGCATACCTGCATGCCATATAGATCAATAGATAGATGATATAGATATAGATATATATCATTCATTGAATTGGTAGAATTACAATCTCTCACAAATGAAATATTGAATTTAGTTAGTTTGTTTATTTATTTATTCATTCCTACAGACATTTAAAGGAGTAGTTTGGTACTTTAGTGTCACATTATTTGTTTTGTTTATCAAATATAAAATATAACAATTTTAAGTATATAAAAATTATTGCATAAAATATCAGTGATTTCTTTAATATTGAGTAATATTGTACTTTAGTGTCATTTGTTTTGTTTTGTTTTGTTTTGAGGTCACTTTTATTGTCTCCCATGGCTAACATTTGTCTTGGGAAAGACAACTGCTACATCACCAAACAATACCACTACAAATAAATACATAATAATACCCAACATATTAAGTCATGTAATATAAAAATCAGCTAACAGTTTAAACACAAATAATCACACTCTCAAACTTCCCCTGTTTGGAAGCAAACATCTTCAAGCATGCCCATCATAATGCATAATTTGGTTTTAATCTCATAGCCTCCCACTGCTCTATCTATCCTGATGAGATTTTTTGATTTGTTGTCTTTTAAATCTACGTTGAAAAGTATTTAGTATGATGTTAAGACAGTTTTGTATATAATTCCATTGTGAGTAAGTTTAGCCTCACATCCTATGCTTGATTGATGGCTGATAGTGTCTTCTGGATGTGCACGTGCAGAACTGTGAGGGCCTTTTGGTTGTGTTCTCAGAAGACCTCTTAGTTTGAACCTATAATGTGTCTTCATTAAGACTGAGAGCCTCTTGCAACCATAGATCATTACAATGACAGGACTTGCACTATGCCACAGTCAGCAGATAATTGTGATTCGAATACCGGGGTCATTTAGGCAGAGCTTATTAACATGTATAGCCCAGCGGATTGGTCGTCAATATGATGGCTAAGTCTCTCGTTTTCTCTCTGTCCGCTCTCTTCGCTTCAATCATCCATCTTTATCCATCCCACCTGTCAGTCATTGGGTACTTCATAAATGCCATCAGACGTCATACGCCCATGAAGTGACCCTTCAAAACACAATCGCTTCCTGTTGCTGAGCGACTTTGCTTGGGAAAGCAGCAACTGGATTTAGGAATGTGGTTTGGATATCCATAAAAATAAATATTGTGAAGAAGAATTGATTTTGTTTAGCTTTGAGAAAAGAGGGTTCTGTTTGTTTTATGTGCCATCTGTCTGCATATGCCAACCTACTGACCTTGCATTGATTATTACACAACATTGAAAACTTAATTGAAATGATGGCCCGTGTCAGAGCTTTTTTTTTGGTTAATTCCTAACATGGCCATTACTAAAGGGCATGACCCCTGACTCCTAGTGCGGGGTCCCCTAAGGGGCTCAAGGGGCTCATTCAATAGTTGTGGATAACTGGGCTGGACACACAGAAACAAAATACATTCACGTACCTTTCTTTGGTCCTGCACAGTTTTTATTTTTGTATTTTACATTTGCATTTTAATTTGTTAATTTTTTATTTATTTTTTTACTTATATTTTTTAGTTACAAGTTAAAATAAATTAAAATGTGAAATGTTGCTTTGGAACCTTTATATGTTATTTTTGTTTATTTCAGTTCATTTCAATTTTATTTCAAGAAACTTGTTTTTGCATAGTTAACCATAACAACCCTGCTGCTCACCTTTTCAGTTTTCTGTCTTTTGATGAAAAATGTATTTACATTTAGTCAATATTTTGTCATATCATATTCATTTGATTAAAGTGACTTTTTATTTTAATTTTTAATTTAATTTAATGTATTGTCATAATTCTTAACAGTTATGATAACAATAATTTAATTATCATCATAGTGCAAATATGTATATTTTGTATCTCTATATTTGTTTTGGTTGGCAATAAAAAATAATAATTATTGACATTTAGTCAATATTTTGTCAAGTCTTAATAATTTGATTCTGTCCATCTTACTCTGACATTTTTTTTATATTTTATTTTATTTTGTTATTTATCAACAATTCTGATTACAATCATTGATCCATCCTCATGGTGCATATTTTCTATATTTACATTTGTTTTGGTTGACAAAATTCTTGTAAAGACTCTGCATAAACTCTCAAGCTCTTTAATTCTCCTTAATGCTCCTTACATCAATATTGTTATGGCATAAAGTGGCACTGAGTAGATGGTTCCAGCTTGGCGTCCTTTTTTCTTCATTTATTAATGAGGACGAGGCACTTGGGAAAGGTGGAAAAACGAATGGCAAAAGATGAGGAAAAGTGATGGAAAAAATGTGAATAATTTACTGGCTCATGCTGGTATACACGACCATTGACATTTCACAAGCTTCAGCTGCTGCAATTTGATGTCAGTGTGAGTGTGTGTTAGCATTAGCTCTGATTCCTTGTTTTTTGTGTGTGTTTTTTTTGAACGAACCCTAATGCATGAACTTTTTTGTCCTTTTTAACCTGTTCTGCATATTCTGAAGAAGCCATGAAACGTAAACCGCCAGGAATCATGCTTCAGGAATGACTGACAATAGATTGGCCAGATAATCTCTTTCACAGATTCAATCACACTGCTAACTCGTACAACAGATGTCAAATAATATGCTGCTGCGCAATGTCGGTGAGGGCCCCGGGTTGCCCACCTCTGAAACCCGATCTCCACCTCCCCGCGATGGGCTGGTGCCCTGGCGTCTGTTAGTTCATCTGGAGAGGGGCTTTTGAGAGTGAGGTCAACGGTGTGTGTAATAAGCTAGTGCTAGCGGATGGCTAGTGCCCATTCACATGCTGATTTTCTAGTCAATCCATTTGCATTAAGTGCAACCTAATTGCCAACTGCGGCCTGATTATGGTGCGTGTCGGCTGTGATGAAATATGACCTCCCATCTGCACCCGCCACTGCTCAACTGATGTCAGATGGGTGTAAACCTAAAGCGAAAAGCGAGTTTTCATCACTAGTGAAATACTACCTCTTTGAAATGGGTGATGCGTGCTTGTATTTATAGAAAAACATGACATAAAGTATCTCATGCAGTAGAACAATCGCTGTCTTTGTTCATGCATGATGTATTTTCCACATCATTCTGTTGGTCTTGTTCTTCATTGTGCCCTCTTTCACCTGCGCTGCGGTCTGGATAAGTTCCCTATGAAGAAAAGCCTGCTTCCCTCTCTCTGTTTGCTAGGATGTATATCCAAATATATCCTCCTCAGTTAGTGGCCAAAGGAATTTTGATGAGCCAGAGAGGAACAGCTGGAGTCTGCAGTGGTTTAAGTGACCATGTCGCCTCTTTTAGACTCTGGAGTCTTGCTGCTGTTGTCATCGGTTGCAGTTGTGAAAGGAAACTGAGCAGCTGTAAAAGGTATTGGGATGGTCACGTGATGAAGTCCTGTTGTGAATCACTAGACCATTTTGCTCTTTCACTCTTTTCTTATAACATGTTTAAATTCAAGGAGGTGCAGGACCTGCGGTCCTCTCTTATTTCTGGTTTATACCCCACGATGGTGGCTTTCAAAGACTAATGCATTATATTCTCCTCCTAAGGTGCTTATTTTGTTCCTGTTAGAAACGCTATGAATCGGCTCCTAACAGCTATGTTCAGATCCACTTGGCTCCTTGGAGTCTAAATGGACTTTATCGATAAAGTCTGTCTCCATCAAGGTTTGCAGTACTTATCCGCTTATTATTGAGGATAACTGAATCCACCAGGATTTTTCTGAATAATAAAAGCAACACCACCCGCATATTATTGTACCATTCCTCATATTGAAATATAGTTGTTAACCATCTAATTAAAACAATGGCTACCTTTTTAAATTCATTGTGGGATGTGTGCTTCAAAGGCAATCGAAATATGCAGCTATTAACTTTGTCTGTCTCATTAGTCGTGTCCCACTCCACCTGCAGCAGTGACTGAGATGAATGAACTGGAGTGGCATATTGAGACCTCGGTGAAGGCAGACTGAAGGGTTGTGAGGTCTTAGACATGTGTATCAGGCCCTGAATACATTGAACAGCCTAGGCAAGCTCTCTGCCACTCTCTTTTGGATTCGAAGCACCAACCAATCAATGATACTGGATTAACGGCCTTAACTTCAAAGTTCATCTTTCTTTTTATGGAGTCTGCAGCTGCCAGTCAAACCTCTGCTCTAATGCTCACTTCCCAGAACTAAATTATAAGAAACAAACTTCTTTTGAGAACTTGATATCATCATCCCTTTTTTTTTCTTGTTTGAGGTTTGGGGCTTTTTCAGGTGTTTTAAAACACCTGAAGGGATGGATTCCTAAAAATAACAGCAATGCAGTATTTATGAATATATCTGTTCATAAAGTTGAAATGAGTCTAGTTATGCATTTATGTTATAACAATTATGCTTTGTATTTCACATAGGGCCTAATGTTTATGGACTAAAGTCATTACACATTATTGTCTATAAAGGAGCTTGTATTTTTGGTTTTACTGACCATAAATGTGTAAGATTGCCAAGTCCCCACAGGAGTATGATGGGTTGGATTTAATAATTGATAAAGGTCTGGTGTTGCTGTAGACAAATACCTCTGTTTACCGGAACATCTTCAGATTAAAGTGGTGCTTCTCCAATATTTTGGCCGACTGTCGAGTTTTAGAGTGTTCCTCGTGAGACAGCATAGTGAATTGGGAAATACTAATATCACATGTTTTGTTGGTTCAGTGTTGGCAAGACTTGGTGGGTGTGGCCAACAGCTATTACAGGAAGTAATCGCAATCAAATCAGCCAGGGCACGATCTGCCATCTACACCAATGAGAGAGCTTTTGTAATCATCACTACTAATTACTGACAGCTGTTATGGTGTGGAGGCCATGGCTTTATAGCAGTAGTTGCACTGCCAGTTTAGGCGGATGGGAAAGCATTGTGATGCTAGTGGACCGAGTAGTTGGCATCTGCATTTTCCTATTGCTATATATTATGTTACTTTTCTTCTGTCACTCGTTTTAAGTTTCTCCTTCTGTCTGGCCTTTTCTTCACATTTGTGTGGCACATTATGTTTTTTTTTTTCAGACGTTGAGCCTTTCTAGAAAGTTTCTAGTGATTGTTGTGGTTCAGCAACTTTTAAAAAAATGAAAAATGAGGTTGTTTTGAAGAATTCATTTTTTTTTTGTTGTGCTGGTCACAACTAATGACATACAACCACAATAATCAAGTGCAACCTGAGAAAATGTGTTTATTTTGCTCATACAGTTTGAACAAACTCCTAACCCCAAGCAATTAACTTTGAATGTAACTCATCCCATTTGTGCTACAGACATGACACATCAAATCATGTGGATTGTTGAGGAATGGAGTGCTATTACTTTTCTAAGTGGTCAGAATTGTAATTTTCGCGTCTGGCTTCATTCCCTCTTGCTCTGGAAGTCAGAGTTTCACAGAGACTTGAGGATGGGCACCTTTGACTTGGACAAGTAAGAAAAAAACAACTGTACACTGTAAAAAAAAAAAATCTGTGACATTTATGGTAAAATACCGGCAGCTGTGGTTGCCAGAACTTCACCGTAAAAAATATGGTAGCAACATTTAAGGTCTTACAGACTTAACTTAAATTCACAATAAAATACCTAGGTTTTACAGACTTAACTTAAATTCACAATAAAATACAGTATTTCATTAACTGATGTAATATCAATAAACCAACATACTGAAGTACTAATATCTGTTTTGAACCATTGTAATGCACTGATAACCACCAAAAACTAGTGGTGATGAGAAAGTCACATGAACCAAAGCTCATCACAAACAGCTTTTCTACGAGCTGAGGAGGGCAATATTTATATATAGAAGGTGCACAGTCTCATTCACACAAACACTAAACACCATCATGGTAACACACAGGATACTGAAATAATGCAATAACATTAATTTAACATTAGATGTAAGATAAAACCCTAATGTACACAACTGATAAGAAAAAAATAAGAAGAAACAAAAACATTTTGTTGTTATTTCAACAAAAAAAACCCCATCAAATATGAAGTGTCATGCAGGGAATTCTGGGAGTGTCAATTTACGGTTTTTCACTGTAAATTATACAATAACGTTTTCTTTTTCACTTCCAAAAACCGTATTTTTAACATTATTTTACTGTAAAACATTAAATGTAATTACATTTATTCACCGTATATAGTATGGAAACTTACTGTTAACCAATTAACAGGTTTTTACTGTACCATTTTTACAGTCTTTTACTGTTAAAATCACTTAAAATATTTTTTTTACAGTGTAGCAATTATGCACAACACTCCAGGATTGTGTTTTTTCAAGTGCAAGTACAAAGTTTAAGCCTAAAAAAAAACAAGTTAAATAACTCAGCAGCAGGTTAAGTGTTACTATGCAAAATAAGTGTTAAGACATGAGACCCGGTGAAGTTTTACTCTCAGCAGTTGCCATTGTCTGCTTTGCCTGTGTGATTTGCATTTGAATGTTAGCCAGACTAAAGAACTTTCTCACACTGAGGAACAGGTGCAAGGTTTAGCCTCACCCTGAAACTGAAAAAAGACTGAGAGGGCATGTCGGTGAGAACAGCGAAACCAAACGTGTAGTCTCTGTCAGTGTCTTACAGCGCGGTCGTTGTGGACATCCGCGGTTCTGTACGTGAGGAAGAGAGTGTCTGTGTGCATTTCAGAAATTAAAGATTTCTTTGCCGTCTCATCTTGCTTTATCATCTCCTCTTTATTCCTTACAGAAGCCCTCCACATGTACTCAGGGAAGGTATGTGTGCAGGTGCTCACATATAGGAAGTAACCGGGGCTCCGCCTCAGACTTCCCAATGGGGGTCCAAGCGCACTCATCAGGACCCCCGCCACGCACTTAAGGGTCTCTACGCCAGCATACACGAATCTCCAGCCTCTCTAATCGGGCCAGCCCACTTCTTTGTCACGCTGTTTGTATCTCTGAAAGGAGCACTAGAGGCTGCAGAGAGAAACAGGAACGGGAGACAGGAACAAAAGCACGCCTCTCATCCACAGCAGGGCTGCTTATTAGGGAGCAGCAACCCTGTGGGAGCGGGGCACTTGGCAGAAGACATGGGGTCATCAGTCAGGGGAAACATGGGTGAAGTCAGAGACCCCAAAGCCTGTAGCATTATCGCCCCCTTTATCAAATATGCACCTGTCACTCATTCAGTACGAGAACATGGTCAAACTTTGATTCACTGCCAGGCCTCACAGAGCAATAAAATGAAAGAAAGCAACAGAAATAAAGGATAAGCGATCATCAAGAGGAAAAGGAAGAGCTGGGGGAAGATAAAAGAGATAAATGAGACAAAGGAAAGCAGGCAATGATGAAGAAAGGAAAACTCAGAAGAATGATGAATTAACACAAATGTGAGGAGAATAAAACAACTTCAAACTCAGCGGACCAAAAAAAGTTGCGTTCACATTAAAAGTCTGTTGTTGAGTCCGACTGGGCTCTGTTGTGATGTATTGCAGATTGTCTGATGAGCATTGATTTCCTGTATAGATTGATAAAAAGCTAAATTTCGTTTTATCCCTGAAAATGACCAGCAGTAATTCTGATTTAATCTGCCCATGCTGTCTGTACAGATCTATGAAGGGAGCCAATAGATATGACAGTCTTTGAAGGGAATTGAGTCCACAGGGGTATATAATTAATATGACTTAAGCTTTGAGTTGATGCAATATGACTGAGGGCACCAGCAAACCCCTCTTTTCATCTCCCATATCTCTTATGAAGATTTGGAGGACATGGAACGAAGCTAGATAGTCTGACAGAATATCAATCTGATAAAAGGAATTGGGTATTCAGCAGAGACTCGGAATCACCAATGCGTGTTCCTCTCTCTCTCTCTCTCACTCTCTGTTTTGTTGAAAATATGTAAATTTGAATTTATCACTGAAAAAAGTAGAATGGCTGCATCATCTCTAAATCCAGATGCTGACACGTAGACCCTGTCCCAAATGTCGCCCTAAGGCTTTTGGCACTGTTATCCAACGTAAATGTCAAATGGGACATGTTACATTCTCACAGACCTGACAGACACAAAACCACAAGTTTACATCAAGTGCACTATAGGGGACAAAACCAGAGATCCTTGATGGGGAAAAAAAGTGTTGTCAAGCATTTTGAAACATGGTAACTGGTTAATTGATGGTTCTACTAGCTGGTATTCCATTTGATCAACCATAGAGACCAGTTAATGACAATAAAGGACCAGCTCGGACCAGTTAGAAATCCGGTTGACCTGCTAAAAGCTAAAACCAGCTAAAAACATGTACAAACTATGTCAAAACTATTTAGCCACTTAAAGGGAAAGTTTGCCTGAGAAAGTAAAATTCTGTCATCATTTATTCACCCTGCTGTTGTTCTAATCCTGTACGAGTTTCTCAACAACAATGGACCCCATTGACTTTTATTTTATTAAAAAAAAAAAAAAATCCACAGAAGAATGATTGTCATACAGGTTTGGAATTTTATAAGGGTGAGTGAATGATTTTTTCTTGGATTTTTCAGTGCATCATGACTAACTCAAAGACAAGACAAAGAAACGAGCGCAGTCATACATCACCATCCCAGATGCTTCTCGGCAGAGTTTATAAGCAAAAGATTTACAACTTCAGACTAGGGCTACACGATAAATCGCATGCGATATTTAATGCGCATCTTGTCGGAAAGCCGGTTCTGTAATCAGCGGTAAATCTTTAAAATTTTAAAAATTTAGCTGCGCAAAAAATCGCGCGATTATGAACGTGGTTTTGCGCAACTCATCAGTGAACAACGGCTCTGTGTAGTTAATGCTGCTCAATGTGAAAGCCCGCAGGTGATGGAGATTTACCGCTGATTACAGAACCGTCTTTACTGACAAGATGCGCATTAAATATCGCATGCGATTTATCGTGCAGCCCTACCTCAGACTTAATATTGGATCCGTTCATCTTTCCCATTCCCATAGCATTCTACTTCTAGACCAAATCACTCTGCCAATCTACATGCACTGTATCCATAAAGCACATGGTAATAACTTGGATCGCTTCACTTGATGTCTCCCAGTGGGGTTCTGCCTCTTTGGTTTCTTTTCTTCACTCCTTCCATTATGGTTTTAACTAGGCATAATCTCGACACTGCCACATCGAGTTTTCATTGAGCAAGAACAGGTGAGGAGCCCTGTTTAGTCAGACACCTCTGATGTCAGTGCTACCCATGCATCACACTCGATTCTGAGAGTTTAATCTGCAACAATAACCTTCTGTCTTCAGAGATATTGCTTTCTGGGGCTGTAAAGTAAACAGGCAAAAGGTGTTATTCAGCATATTGAGAGAGTCATGAGCGGGAAAGAGTGTGCGTAGACAACGAAATTAATACAACGAAGGAGAAAAGGAAGGGGAAAGGCCGAGCAAACAGGGTGCGGACAAGCGCAAAATGACCTTTCAGTCAGAGAACACAGACAGATATCGAATGAGTCTCATTGTATTGGGAGAATGAAACTGCTGGCTTGTTAAATGCTGTGGCATATGGATATTTTATCTTCCTCTGACTTTAATTGCTTTACTGTCAGACTGTTTCCCCCTTGAATCTCTCTTTATGGAGGAGAGATTAAAATAAACATGAAGACATCTCCAGGAGGAGAGGCTTGACTGATCGCTATCTCTCAAACAACATGGGCCCGTCCTCTAAGCTGCATACCGCCTGACCTTTAATCTGATGCATAAACAAGAGGCTGGGGAAAGCGATCCCTCATCATCCTCCCTTCATACTCTACCGCCTCCTCACCCACCTCCATTGTTTGGCTTATGGGTGCATTTGTTTTAATTGCCACCGCTTTATTGACGCAAATTGCTGCAGGTCTTCATGAGGTCTTGTTTAGCCGGGCCCCGTGGCTGACGTTTATGCATGCCTGGAGGTATTTATAACCCACGCAACACCTGATGTCAAGCATACGCTGAGACTAATCATGTGCAGTGGTGTTGGAGTGTTCATGGACTCCACCGAACAGATAGAAAGATTTGTCTTCTCTTGTAAGGGAGGGTTGAATAGGGAGAGTAAATGAGATGGGCGGCCACCAGCACTTAACGCACATGGGTGCCCTTTTTTACGATTCCAACTGCTAATTTTTCAGTGCCACTTTTGCAAGGATTTCATACCAGATCATCCAAAGAGACTGATTGTAATTGAACTGCTGCTGATGTGGTCTGTTCAAATTGTTCGAGTTCTCCAGTTCATCTAATAGCAGCATGTCTTTTGATCCTCATTTCATGAGTAGAGCGCCTTGATCTTGTTCATCTTATGGTTCTAGTTCCTCTACAACAACTTCATGTTTTAATTGTTTGCCAATCTTGTAAGTTACTGCTGTCCATTTGACTCATAGCAGTCTTGTCCACATCTGTGGTTCTAAAGTTCACTTTTCATTTTCTAAATTGTCTTCTTTAACCACAATGGAACATCATTGGAGGTTGGTCATTTGGTTTGTTTACTGGGTTGATCAAAAGCTTCAGCTGGTTACCGAACTGAGTGACTAAGCTTATGGTCGCTTTAACCTTTCCAGTGTCTCGCTTAGGCATTTATGACCAAATCTCTGCTGTTTGTTTTGGAGTCAGAGGATTCAGAGGAAGGCTGTTTCTAGGCAGGAGGGTTAAGCTAATGGTACATTCCCTGTTCTTCTCCTAATGGATAAAGAAGGGAATAGATACTACACAGGCTTTAATAGGAGTGTAGAATGATGGTTTAGTGTCATGACCGTCTCCTGAAAAACAAGATATAATCCAATCATATGGCTAACTCTTTGATGCTAGCCATGCTCCTGCAGATAGCTTACATCAGAATTAGGTTTCCTAATGAAAAACAATGTCATGAATAAGACCAGACCATATTTATTTGCAGATATCCTGACTATCGTTCTTTCTACCAAGGCTTTGTTTGCCAGGTTCCTCTGTACTGCTCAAAGCTTGTTAGCGTTCCTCTTGCCGCAAGCATAGACACCAGGCGCATTGCCACCCGATGCTAATGTGTAATCACACGTTTACAGGAGCTAATGGCCAAATTAATTTCTCCTCACAGATGTGCGGTAATGGCCGAGTGATTTGTTTATTTTTCTCAGGCTTTGACTACATCGTGAGGAAGATGCAGCTGAGAGTGGTCATCAGCAGTCTACAAACTTGGTCTATGACACATGTCTACGATTCCTGCATTTTAATCTCTTCACAAACACTGAAATATTACTTGAAATATGCAACATGGCAGAGATTTCATGTCTCACAACTTTATTGTCCTTCATTCATCCTTCAGCCGCTTGACGTTTCTTTGAGAACAGCTTTTTTTTTCTAAAATAAATCTACTTTTGTTAAAATGTCAGTAAATGTCAGTGGATGAAGATGATACACTTTGCACATTTTATGATAAGTTATCAAATGGCATTTAAAAAAAAAAAACCTCTTACTTATAGCCCAAAAACTCTCATATTGATAGCATCTCACTTTTAAAAATGGATTTGAAATGCTTTCCTGTGCATGTTTTAGTGGATTATTATACTTGGTAATGGTGAGTACACTATTTTAATGGACACATATAAGATTTGGTCCTTGAAAAAGTGAGTACTTTACTTGCCTGTATTTGCAACACCAAATGCACACGGCATATGGCTCAATGATTCGCTTAATTTGCAACACTTCCATTTACTCCGCCTTGCAAATGCATTTGATGGCCTTCGAGCTCTTCCACCACCACATATGAATATAGGAGTGGGGCGTTAAATGAAGTAAAGCAAATACAATTGATTCTAATGGCTGCATGGAACAACAGAACAAGGATGTTCAGACATCACCACTCATACAATTCTCATCTAGCTCCATTTGGTTTTTATGGCCGGCCATTTAGTGGCAGTTTTAATGAAGGGTGATTGGCAATGTGTCGGAGTGGCCATTTCAGTCACTGGGCTATTACTGCTTGCGATCTACAATTATGAGCACATTTAGACCAGACATCTCATCTTAAGGAAGCTATCAACATCAATGGAGGCTTAGCCACCAGTATCAGCTCCCCACAGAGATGACATCTCTGTAATTCATCCGTATGCTGAATTGCTGAGCCGTATGCTGTACTTTGTTTTTTGTTTTGTTTTTCTCTTGGTGCTCCATATTTTTGCAAGCTTAATGTTTTACCTCTTTGTGTTCTCAATGAGTTTTTTTAACCCATTGTTTTGAGGATTTCCTTCCTCAGTTCTCCTTCGCTCTCTCACTCGTTCTCTGTATAAATGAGCCGTATTATCAGACAGGATGTTGTATCATAATGAGGGGTTTGTCACCAGCAGCCCGTGTGGTGGAGTAGATAAAAAGTGGGGCTTGATTAGCGGGACGAGGCATATTGATTCCTATTGACGGTCACTTTCCCCAGGTCTTAATGAAAGGAATGCAAATGATTCTCTCTGAGTTCTCTAAGAATAAGGCTGAGATGTGGGCCTTTGACTCTCTGTCATAAGAGGGACATGTATCATTGGCCATGGTTCACTGGGGAGTCCTTCAGGGAAACATTTGGTCCGTTTCATGTTCTCGAGATGCTGGCGGGCGCTGGAAAAAGTAATGGACTGTGTCCGTACGTGTAATTTAGCAAAATGGATAGGGTCACATGGGCTCAAATGGTGCTCATGCTATTGATTGAGGAAACAAGCTGTATTCTTATAAGGATTCGCGCTGTACTGTACCGTCTTGTTTGTTTTATTCAAGTGCTATCATCTGTAGTGTACCATCTGTCCTTCGTTGTTCCCAGGTTGATGTTGGGACCGCTGGTGACGCCATAAATGACGATATATGATTGTTGTTGTTTTTTCCTCTTTCCTCTATAGCAGCCGACTGGCACCCAGCAACCATGACCGAATAAAGTGTCTTCGGCAAGAGTTCCAGCAGGCCAAGCAGGAGGAGGAACCTGATGACCGCCGTCGATCCTACAGCTTTCAACATCAACAGAGGGTGAGTGTGCAAGACTACAGAGTAAACCTCAGCTTAGCATGTACACCCTTACCCTGACCCTTAAAGCTTCCCAGCATGCACCTCTGCAAAAGTTACACTTTAGCTTTATCTCATTACGAAGGCTGCACCATCCGGAGGTCACATTTGTCGGCTGCATACATCATCGAGGGTGTCTCATTTCAGAAAGTAACCATTATAAAACCTAGGTGTACTGTAATTTCTTTCTTACTTTGGAATGTAGTGGTTGCTTTTCTGAAATGAGGCGGTGTCAATGACTTACGTGGCTGACAAATGTAAACTCTTCCAAATGAGTCACAGCTTTTAAATCAGCCTGGTGTTTGGTGTTCAGGGCAAAGGGCAACATGTATTATAATGAGATATTGTCAGGGATCTCAGATAATGCATAAATGGTGTTTGTTCTGTGAGGTGGGGGACTTGTTTCACAAATGCATCTCACAGTTGATTTGCCCCCAACCTTGCTTATATTTGTTAGGTCTGCACAGAGGTGAATGTGTTTTAACATTTTGTCCTTGAAAGTCAGTGCTTCATTTTAATGTCCGAGGTTAGAGGCTAGCCGTTATTTTATCTTTATCAGCAAGTTAAAATAATATACACAGCTCAAGAGGCTGGGAAAGAAGTTGCAAGGGGTCAAAGTTCAAATAGCTGTGTATCTTTACTCTGTAATGGTCTGAGCCAGACATGGCGGCCTGTCCTATGACTTCCTGTTAAGGGTATGGAGGGGGATTTTAAAAGATGACAGGCTAATCACCTCGAGGAATAGAACCATTTCCTAAATTAGAGGTCAGCTCTCTGACCCCGTCTTCCCAGACGCATATTTGGCCTCCATTTTCCTCTCAGGTCTTGAATAGCTCTACAGAGAGGTAAGCAAAACAAAAAAAAAAAAAAAACACATGGAACTGCAGATATCTAGAACTTTACATTTTCTATGTGAGTGGTGCTTGTCCTTGCAAAAGTTGCTGTTACACTGGTGGGGTCTTGTGGTTTGTTGCCAGGGCGTTGTTATGCAGTTGCTGTGGTGTTCTGAATTGTTGCTGAGATGTTGCTAGGTGTTCTGGGTGGTTGAAGAATGTTGTTACATGGAATGTATGCTAGAATATTGTTGCGTGGTCGGGGTGTTCTTGTTGAACACTTGGATACAAAGTTGTATTTGGTGTTTGCTAGGAGGCTGCTAGGGTGTTGCTAGGGTATTCTGGGTGGTTGCTAGGAAGGGTGATGATTGGGTGATTGCAAGGGTGTAGTGGCTGTTCAATAGGTTGTTGCTAGGGTTTTCTTAGTGGGTGCAAGAGAATTCTGAGTGGTTACTAGGATGTTGCTAGGTAGGTTGCTTGGGTGTTCTGGGTGATTGTAGGGATGTACTGGGTTTTTGATAGGTTGTTGCTAGGGTTTTCTGGGTGGTTGTTAGGGTATTCTGAGTGGTTTCTATGGTATTCTGGGTGGTTGTTAGGGTATTCTGATTGGTTGTTAGGGTTTTCTGGGTGGTTGTTAGGGTATGCTGAGTGGTTGGTTGGGTATTCTGAGTGGTTGCTAGGTAGGTTGTTGCTTGGATAATGGATAATGTCAAAGGTGTGCTGGGGTTTTGCTAGGGTGTTCTGGGTATTTGCTAGGGTGTTATGAGTGATTTTGAAGATGTGCTGGGGGGTTTGCTAGATGGTTGCTAAGATGTTGCTAGGTGGTTGTTTACTGGCTCAAATCAAAAGTGCCCACTCTCCAGTCTCTAGAAGTGAGTCGGATCTGTTTAGGTGTATGGGTTTTTAATCACTGCTAATGAAAGATATTTAATAAATAAATATATTTAATGACAGTTCATTTTAGCCCCGTTATGACAGTAGGTAAATCTCAAGTGAGCGTTTCACTTCAGGACTACTCATGGTCTCCTAAGCAACGGCTTTTATACTTGGACTTTATAGACATGCACTAGCTTGTATTTGACATAGCTTTAGCTAGTCAATGACATTTTTCTACATGTAGTCGGCACTGTTGCCGTAAGTTGTGTCAAGGGGATGTTGACATACAGGCACATGTGGTGGTAGTTTGTGTGTGTGTGTGTGTGTGTGTGTGTGTGTGTGTGAAAACTCCCTTCAGTTTTGAAAAGGTGGGAAAAATCATGCTAAAATTGCTCCGGCCAAAGTTTTGTGTACTGTATGGCATGCTGGTCTGTTAAATGCAGACTCAAAACTTATCTGTTTAGCTGTGCATTTACTGAATGAGCACTGTGCGATGTCCGAACTGATTGCACTATATTGTATGTATAATCGTTTTCTATTCTTAACTGTTTTAAATTTATTTTAAACCTCTTAAATTAATTTTTTTATCATTTTCAAAGTTTTTAAATTCCTTGTTTTATTGTTGTGATTATTTTTATTTATTTTTTATTTTCTTTTATGTAAAGCACTTTGAATTACCATTGTGTATGAAATGTGCTATATAAATAAACTTGCCTTGCCTAGTCTGTTTGCAGTATGAATGAATCAAAACCTCTCTTGGTACCTAATGGTGTCACATTGTCTGGGCTTCTAGTACGGGAAGTAAAAGCCCTGTTGTTTGCACAGCGCCGAACCAGAGGAGTCAAGCTAGAAGGCACCTAATTGTTTGTGATAGTTTACATTGTTTAAAGACTAGAGACATTTCCCGTAATAGAATACGCAACCCTCCCTCAAGTGTCTCAAGTCTACTGTATTATCGGCTGACAGGTCAGCTTCTCAGTTTGAACAGGACTAGTTTCAAATAACAAAACATGTTAGGTGGGACCCAGGGAATGCCTTTGAGTCTTTCAGGGTATTATAAGAAGGGCGAGTTTCCTGAAGACTGTGGTTTAGATGTCAAGCATGACATTTTTCTACATGTAGTCGGCACTGTTGCCGTAAGTTGTGTTAAGGGGATGTTGACATACAGGCACATGTGGTGGTAGTTTGTGTGTGTGTGTGTGTGTGTGTGTGTGTGTGTGTGAAAACTCCCTTCAGTTTTGAAAAGGTGGGAAAAATCATGCTAAAATTGCTCCGGCCAAGGTTTTGTGTACTGTATGGCATGCTGGTCTGTGGGCCACTATGCAATCGACACAACCAATAAATGCTAATTACAGCCCTAAAAGCTTGTCAAAGAATAGTGGAGAGATATGTCTTAAGGATGTGACCAAGTATTCAAGTCCTCTTCAATGTCTATGGTGGTTACAGTTCTGCTAAAAACAGTGTAACGCTAAGTTTTCACATCCCAAGGAATCAGGTGGTCCAGGTGTTTTATCCCTGGATTGCATTAGAATCACACACACTCAATCAAAGCGAATACAAACAGGCTTGACATTGATTTAGGGTCTGAGTGGGCCCACGAGCGCTGTGGTCCTGTTGACTTGTAGAAATATACAGCCGTCAGTCGTAGCAGCAGGTTGAGAGAATGATGGTTAAGCAGGGTAAGAGAGCACAAGGGAGGTGTTTGTAGTCATAACAGTCTTGTTGATCCTGCTGCCATAAGCTTGATATAATGACGTTATAAATCTGTCAAAACAAAGTTCCTCTGAGAGCATCTAGAATTTTTGGGGGGTGATGTGTCACAGTGAAAACTTGTTCAACATCAGATGAGTAATGGGACATTTTCATAAAAGTACCATTGAATTACCATAGTGTTTTGGACATGGTAACTTATGATATTACCATTAAATTCATTAATTCATTCATTTACACTTTCTGTTGAGATACCATGGGTTTGTTGACATGGACCTTTTATATGGTAATATAAATATAAATGTATTCAAAAGTGGGATGGAATCCCATAGTGGTTCTCATGGTACCATGTTGTTTCAATATGTTCAATAGCAATATAGTAGCAATAATATTTCTTATATTGCCATAATTTTGTTGATTCCATAGTTGTAATGCTTTGCTTTTGTTGTTTGAATACCATGTTTATTCCATATTCCGTGGTAATACTGTATTTATTTGTTTGGTCGTTTGATTTCATCACAAATACCATGATAATACTGTGGTATTCTGAATTTTTATTTGACGTACTTTTTAAATACAATGATATATATACTGTGTGTGTATATATATATATATATAAAATCATACAGTATCATGATGTGCTATTATCATTTGATACCATCACTGCACTACAGTATTGCATTTTGCACAATAGTTTCATTAAGTGTTATAAAATGCCTATGAAAAGCACTTGTCTACTTAACATTTGTGACCACCTAGCTACAGGTACTCAGCATGATTTTGAGGTTTCTTTAGCATTTCAAAGCCTGCCGGTTGTTATTTATAGCTTTGATTATAAATACCGTGCATTACACCATTCAGAAGTGTCCCTCAAGTGCAACAGATAATCAAAGTGGCATGAAACAATGATTGATTGCCTTTTAAATATGTAGCTATGTGGCAAAACTCCCAACTTTACATAAAACGCCTTTCATTTCTTTATGAAGAAAAATGGGTAAGTACACACCCCAGATAATCCTTCAAACCCAGCGTGAGTTCTGACAGCACGAGACGCACATTAGGACAGTGATTAAGGTGTGTTCTCAGTGTTCACCAACGAGCTGCCAACCCAGATTGCTGATAATCGCCCCGTGGCCAGAACCTGTCACAGACTTCCACCAGTAAACAGACAATTAGACGCGTCTTGTTATGCCTCCCTTGTATATCACACCCAGCATTTCTCGCTATGACTTTCAAAGGGGCTTTTCCAGATGTTTGTCATAAAGAGCATGTTCCTTCCAGAGGCTTGCCGCCCTGTCTCAGCCAATAAAAATCAATCTTTTGTTAAGACGATCGGAGGCCACACAAAGGTCGGAAGTTTTATGTCGGTGCCTGGATCACACACAAGCAGAAATGCTTTCATTAGGCCCGTATTTACGTGCTTTTCTCCTCTTTTACAAGGACCTCGGTGCTGGCAAGCATTCAGGCAGCCTTCATGACTCGAAAGAATGCCATTGATTTCAGAATTCAACCAGCATGTTTTCTTTGATTTTAAACCACACAGGAAACCAGGCGTGATTTCCACAGTGTGGAATCCAAAAACTCTTGTCTTCGTACAGTCGACCCACTGTGGCCAATGGTCAGACAAGGTTATGTCTCAATGCCAAATCACCGCTGCAGGAACACACTGTAAGCTCAGGGAACAATTGCTGCATGTAGGCGAAAAGAAGTACACAACATGATAATGAGCCTACAGTGGGTAGATAAATCCACTGCAGCTCGAGATTAGTGTCCCTCTTGTGAAATAAATGTTGATTGCCTTCCTACTCTTATATATCCCTCCATGTTCACTAGATTTAGAACTTGATGATACAATTGCGATTACCTACAGGGGATGTGGGGAGTGTATCTGTTGTGAACTAGGGCTGCACGATAAATTGCATGCGATATTTAATGCGCATCTTGCCGCAGGTGATGGAGATTTACCGCTGATTACAGAGCCGTCTTTACTGATAAGATGCGCATTAAATATCGCATGCGATTTATCGTGCAGCCCTATTGTGAACATTGAGCTGAACTGTGATCTCACCATAATACACATTCGACCCTTCATGTTCTGTTTCGGGTCTGAGAGAACCCAAGGGCCATTTATGACTCAAATTATAATGACTTCTAAACTGGTGCTAAAGGTTCTGAATGTTGTTAGGGTGTTATACTGTCGTCAGGGTGTTCTAGGTGGTTTCTAAGGTGTTTATGTGGATATTAGGGTGTTCTGAATGTTGTTAGTATGTTGCTATGCTGTTGTTAGGTTGTTTTAAATGGTTGCTAGGGTGTCACTATGTATTTATGAAGGTGTTCTTAGTATTTTTAGGGGTTTTGGGGTGGTTGCTAGGGAGTTGATAATGTATTTCTATGCTGTTGTTAAGATGGATTATTTGGAGTGTCGCTAAGGTGTTGCTAGATGATTATTTGAGTGTTATGAGTGTTTTAGTTGTGTTGGTGGTTGCTAGGATGTAGCCAGGGTTTTCTAGGTAGTTATTAGGATGTCCTGAGTGTTGTTAGAGTGATGCTATGGTATTGTTAGGGTGTTCTGGATGGTTGCTAGGGTGTTGCTTTGTAGTTATGGGGGTGTTCTCAGTGTTGTTAGTGCATGCTGTTTTTAGGGGTTTTGAGGTGGTTGCTAATGTGATATTAATGTCTTTCTATGCTGTTGTTAAGGTGTTTTGAACTGTTGCTAGGTGATTATTACAGTGTCCTAAGTGTTTTAGTGTGTTGCTTTGCTGTTGTTACTGTGTCCTGTTAGGGTTTTCAAAGTGTTGTTAATGCATCGTTATGCTGTCGTTAGGGTGTTGCAGTAGGGTGGTAGTTGCAGGAGTGTTGCTGAGTGGTCATTAGGGTGTTCTGGGTGTTTTTCCTGTGTTGCCATGCATTTACTAGTGTCTTCTAGGAGATTGCTAAGGTGTTGCTAGGTGCTTATTAAGGTGTTCTGAATGTTGATAGGGTGTTATACTGTCATTAGGGTGTTCTAGATGGTTTTAAGGTGTTGCTAGGAGCTTATTAAGGTGTTCTGAATGTTGTTAGGGTGCTATACTGTCGTTAGGGTGTTCTATGTGATTTAAGTTTGTTGCTAGGTGATTATTACAGTGTCCTAAGTGTTTTAGTGTGTTGCTTTGCTGTTGTTACTGTGTCCTATTAGGGTTTTCAAAGTGTTGTTAATGCATTGTTATGCTGTCGTTAGGGTGTTGCAGTAGGGTGGTAGTTGCAGGAGTGTTGCTGAGTGGTCAGGTGGTAAGGTGTTGCTAGGAGCTTATTAAGGTGTTCTGAATGTTGTTAGGGTGCTATACTGTCGTTAGGGTGTTCTGTGTGATTTAAGTTTGTTGGTAGGTGATTTTTA
Organism: Sinocyclocheilus anshuiensis; assembly: GCF_001515605.1. NCBI lineage: Eukaryota > Metazoa > Chordata > Actinopteri > Cypriniformes > Cyprinidae > Sinocyclocheilus > Sinocyclocheilus anshuiensis. The sequence goes on along the minus strand of NW_015542390.1, from coordinate 7,465 downwards.
CAGTGTTCTAAGTGTTTTTACTATGTGGATATATTGTTGTTAGGGTGTCCTATTGGCAAGTTGCTATGCTGTTAAGGTGTTCTGAGTCATTACTAGAGTCTTGCTATGCAATAGATAAACCTTCCCTGGTGTACAAGCACTCGAGCAGAAAAGTGAAATTTCTAAGGGATGAGAGGAATGATGTGTCTGTCTATAGCTGCTGTGACTTTCACATTTTCTGTCTATTTTCTTGTTCTCTGTTTAAATCTGAGACACAGACACCTCAGTCTTGTCACAACTTGCTAATTATGATACATTTTTGCAGAATGATTCACTCATTTTCCATTCCCTCTTTAATTTTTCCCTCCCTCTGCATTCTGTCCTTTCTTTATCTCTTTTTTTCCTGCGCTCACCCAGTCAAGTGCATCAGTTCCTAAATTAACTCCATATGTCAGAGCAGGTTTCTGGAAGTGGTTGAGTGTATAGTGCAGTAAACATTGTTGCACACAGTGCATGTGTGTGTGTCTCTGACCCCCTTGTGCACCGGAGGCCTGGCTCATCTTTGATATTAAAGGCTGCAATTATAAGTGATTTGGAAGTCTGGAACCGGCAAGCTTTCTGTTTCATGCTTTCTTGCTCAGAATTGATGTGGTCAATTTTTCATAATTATGTCTGTCTCTCTATCAGGCCACTTTTTGTGTTTGTTCAGGTGGGCTTCGTATTGTTGTATTTGTTCTATGTCTGAAAAAGAGGGGAAAAAAAGATAATTTCTGTGTAATTAATGGGAGAAAGTGCCATGTGCTGTCTGGAGATCTCATGAAAATGTCATGCTTTCATGTTTTTATAAGCACTGCTGATAAACTTTAAATTATCAGGCTCTACATGCAGGGTAGAACGGCAATTTAATTAAAATGTGATTAAATTAGTACTGTGTAAGTTTATTGTGTTTTGCTACTGGTATTTGATGATTTAATTTATTTTTAGGTAACAGTCGAACTTTGAAAGTGAGATTGTATGTGTGTACAGAAGAGGATCGACAACCATATTTATCTATAGTGTGTATGTGGCTAGTGACATATCAGAAGACGCGCACACACACACACACACACACACACACACACACACACACACACACACACACACACACACACACACACACACACACACACACACACACACACACACACACACACACACACACACACACAGCTGATTTTTGCTTGCTGCAGTTTCCTCTCAGTCCAAATCTAATTAAAACATCTCACTGTGAATAATTGCTTCATTGTTGCTTCTATCTCACAATAAAAGCATTTCCTTTTCTCTGTTTTTGGCTTAATATGTTGCTAGGAAAGAAATTTACCAGGCCTTTAGCTATTATAATGTGTCTCATTGGGGATTTTGCTCAGCCTTCATCAGACATGAATAAAATTGCCTGATTCTCCAGTTTGCAGTTAGACCATAGCCGTAATATAAAATTGTTCTGTTTTTACCATCTTATGAATCGTTTAAATACTCGCCTCACCGCATTAATGCAGCATTTGTCATTTTTGCGATGTCAGCTGTTTGTAGCACAAGTGCACTCGAGGCTAATTGCGTTAGGGTGTGGTAGTCATGTTTCTCATTAACGCACCTTGCGCTGTTGGAAGAATCAGTAGTGATCAAGTGCCCCTCAACAATTATAAAACCCCCACCTGACCGTGAAATATAAAATTATGCTGCGCTTGTTATATTTTGTACACTTGTTAATTTGGTCAGTGCAAACATATAGTGCAACAACTTCCTGTACAAGATCAGGAAAGCCTGTATTTCATAAAAGGATCACCATTTACTCTGAATGACTTTAATTTTCTATGTGAACACACAATTTTAAAGTTCTTTACACATATTTGCATGTAACCCGGAATATGTATTTTCATATTTCAGGCCAACACGGGTTCTTATACACCGACGGGGCGGCACTCGGTTTCTGTGGAGGACCAAATGCAGAAACAGAGAGAGGACAGAGACTCTTTCACACAAGCCCAGAGGCAATATAACTCCTTACCGCGGTAAGGAAAGCCACACAGAGACGTCACTGCACAAAATATCTCACATTCTCAGATCTGTTAAGCACACATTGTCTCTCACAATAACACTAAATGAACAATTTGTCTAAAGCACTAAAACCATGCATTCATTCTACAGTTTTCATATAAAAGTGGACTTTTTTGGTAGAGCTGGATTCCAGGTCTTCATCTCATTTATGCATGACCTTTGGAATCGAAAATCAGTTTTAAATCAAATTCAATAAAATAAAATGTATTATCATATGTCCATTCCGTTTATAATAATAATAATAATACTTATTATTATTATTATTATTGAAAGTGTATCATTTCAATGACTTTTTTTGGGACGCTGAGATTGTGGTACAGTGTAAATGATACGTAAACAATCATATGATACCATTATTATGATGCCATTACAGTATTTCCCCATTACATTTTGTAAAGCTATTCCTCACATTCAAGTAAAAAATCTCAAATACGACTTCATACGTTGCTGGATCGCCTATTGAGCAAAGCAATAAATTCATGCTAGTAAATCAGCCATTACCCAGATATGCGTGCAATCTTATTTCCACGTCTCTCACACTCTCTCTGACCTCGGTGGCATTTCTCCACTGAAGTCATCCCATTGTCATGCGGTCGGTTCTGTCTTTGCTCTAAGCCTTCAAAACAGCAACAGCGTCTGTCTTCATGCTCACAAGCCCCTCCTAAACCTAATAAAGATCAGCCCGAGAACCTGTTTGTTGAGGGAAGTTTATCTTGGCATCTGTGGTCTATAGGGCCCCACTTTTCTCGGATGGATATCAGCCCCGTCCCTCATCTGTTTTATCTGCTTTCTTCACTTTCACTCTTTTTTCTTCCCCTCCCCTTTGCATATTTGTCATAAATGTCAATAAAGCTTAGAATGTTGCCTGCGGGCTGAGTTTGATATCGGTGTTTCTACTTGCAGGCATTGGTATCTTCTTAATCTGCTTCAGTTCATGCAAAGCATCCAGCCAACAGACATGAGAAGAAAAAAATCCCACATTAGAGCTTTACATACTTAACTGACAGGGGACTGCAGGCACTGCTGATAAAGTTTCACTCAATATTTCAGTACGTTTATTTACAGCACAGCAGGAAAAACTGCATTTTTATTGCTAAAATGTCACCTTCACAATGCAAGTGTGTTGCCAACTTTGTGCTAAGGTGGTCTGTTAGCCACAAAATACATTTTGACGGCTGACATCAAAGCAGTAGACTCTATGACACAGTCTCCCGTTTTGTCTGCCAAAAAAAAAAAGCAAGTCTGATCACTTTACCTAATTTTTGATCATGCAAAAGTTAGGGGTCATTTTCTTTGCTGCAATATAACAAAGAGTGAAAAATTTAAGGGGGTCTGAATACTTTCCGTACCCACTGTATATATATATCGATACTTTTATTCACCAAGAATGTATTAAATGCTATTCTTTAGATATTGTGTTAAACAAAGAATCCTGGAGGGGGAACAAGTAAGGAAGAAAAAGAAAACCAATCAATCAATCAATCAATCAGCATATTAGAATGATTTCTGAAGGATCATGTCACACTGAAGACTGGAGTAATGATACTGAAAATTCAGCTTTGCCAGTACAGGGAGCAAATAAATTAATTAATAAGAAGAAGAAGACTATTAAGAAGAAAAAGTATTAATAATAATGATTTAAAACCTTTTTATTAAAATCTTTTAAATTACATAAAAAATATTAAATAATTTCATCATTTATTTTTTTTTTTTTGGTGTTGGGAGAATATAGGGAAAATTAATAAGCAAAAAGTATGGTGTCTGTGGAAAACATCATTTAAATGGGACAAGAAGAGCATAAGAAGTCCAAAAAAATGCATTTCACTTTTAACCCTCTGGGGTCCGAGGGTGTTTTGGGGCCTGGAAAAGTTTTGACATGCCCTGACATTTGTGCTTTTTTCAGTTGCTAAAGTTTAATAACACTGTAATCAGCACAAAATGGGCTACAATAATATGTGAGCAGCATGTATGTACGTGATTGTGTTTTTGAGAAAACAATGTTTATGCGTGCTTAGTGAAAAACTAAAATTTTAAAGGCACTGAAATAAGGCCATAAAACACATACAGAACATTTGTTCACAAGACTTTTGAG
>NW_015542390.1:0-1532 GCF_001515605.1 Sinocyclocheilus anshuiensis | reverse complement strand
AAGTTACTTGAAGATAAAAACTGCCGGAAAATAAAAACTCGAGGAAAATCTTGAGAGTCTTGGAAAAGTGTTGTCTCAAACGAAGAGGGTTTCTGAGCAAAGATTATTTTGGGCTAATGCCTTTTGAAGGTTTCTATTCTTGGTGGACTGGCCAATACCAGGCGTGAATTTTTGAGCGGGAGAAGTTTCCTTTGTCTCGCTTTATGGCCCATTTGCATGTTTTATGGTCGGTCTGGAATTGGTGCAGTTTTAACCCAAAATATAGTACAAATCGTATGATGCGTTTCACAATCACATACTGTACATCATTGTTTGAGGAATAAAGAGCAGATAATATTGATACCAAGAAATAAACATTTAGAATAGATTAAACCAAAGATACATCCATACACCTGAATATCAGTGTTTAGGGCTTTAACTACTACAAGTAACGAGTGGTAACTCAGCTAATCTAATAGGGAAACGTACACCAAAATCCACCATTGTGCCCATACCAAAGAAAAATAAAATCAGATGCTTGAATGACTGGAGGCCTGTTGCTCTGACACCCATCTTCCACATGCTTGAATGACTGGAGGCCCGTTGCTCTTACACCCATCTTCAGCAAGTGTTTTGAGAGACTCGTCAGAGACTACATCTGCTCATTGCTGCCTGCCTCACTGGATCCGCTACAATTTGCATATCGTAGCAACCGTTCTACAGACGATGCTATTGCTTTCACCCTACACACTGCTCTCTCCCACCTGGAAAATAAGAACACCTATGTGAGAATGCTGTTTGTGGACTACAGCTGAGCATTTAACACCATAGTGCCTGCCACACTTTTTGAGAAGCTCCAGAATCTAGGACTAAACAGATCTCTGTGCAGCTGGATCCTGGACTTCCTGACGGGCAGAAGTCAGGTGGTCAGAATGGGCAACAATACTTCATCCCCGCTGACCCTCAACACTGGTGCTCCTCAGGGCTGCGTCCTCAGCCCACTCCTGTACTCCCTGTACACACATGACTGTGCAGCCACACACAGCTCCAACGTAATCGTCAAATTCGCTGACGACACAACGGTGATAGGCCTGATCACCGACAACGATGAGACGGCCTACAGAGAGGAGGTGAGCACCCTGACTAAATGGTGTCAGGAGAATCATCTCTCACTCAACATCGACAAGACCAAGGAGCTAGCTGGTGGTGGATTTCAGGAGACAGAGCAGAGAACACACACCCATCACCATCGACAAGACACCTGTGGAGCGGGTAAACAGCTTTAAGTTCCTCGGCGTTCACATCAGTGAGGATCTCACATGGTCTACACACACTAATGCAGTGCTGAAGAAGGCACATCAACGCCTTTTCTTCCTGAGAAGGGCGTTTGGCATGAGCCCCAGCATCCTCAGAACATTCTACACCTGCACTGTGGAGAGCATCCTGACTGGCTGCATCACTGCCTGGTTTGAAAACAGCACTGCGGGCCACCGCAAAACTCTGCAAATGGTCGCGCGAACTGCCCGCCACATTGTTGGAGGTGAGCTTCCCTC
>NW_015542389.1:137370-151198 GCF_001515605.1 Sinocyclocheilus anshuiensis | reverse complement strand
TTTCATGAACATTTTAAACCTTGTACATGCGCAAATCTGCAAAAATATATTAAGAAAAGAAATGTAAAAAATAGGACTTTCTATTTGCTCTTAAACTGTAAATGCTTTTCACTAAGCTGTTTTTCCAATTTTTCAAGTTCTACATTTTCTCAGCTCCATGTTGCAGTAAGTTTTGGGAGTTCATTTTTAGTCCATCTCCTATCCTGAAAAGTCTGTCTTGCAGAGACTGACAAAAATGAGCTCTTAAAACTTACTGCCAGATTCTGGAAGATCAATTCTTCAAACAGTGGTACAAGAGGATGTGGTGCTGGTCCTTCAAGAGTCACTCAAAACTTGTCTGTCCATAAAGCCTATAAAAATAGTCTTCATGTAGTTCACAACACTTCAGCATGTTATTCTAATTAAATGAGGGTCATCTTTTAGGATTTTTTAAAGTCTCTGAGAACCTTACAACCAATGGTCAAGTCTTAACTTAGCAATTTCTGTATTGCATTAGTTTTTAATATTTCTCATGGGGATTTAATCATTTTTTTACTTCTCAGTCTAAGTTAAATCTGTGCGAAAATTATGGGGTTAAAGCAAAATAAACCTTTTGACTGAACATTTCCTCAACTTCCTCTTTTGACGATTTCAGGGGCATTTTCTTTTTACCTTAGTAAATGCATTTTTCGAATTTTATTAAATGCATGCGTGTTTCCTCTAGGATTTTTTCCAGCTGAGGTGGCAGGACTATTTCTCATGGACCACGCGTTTGTGTTTTCATGTGGACGGAGATTTTTTTTTAAAGGGAAGAAGGAAAAACTCAGTTTATAAAAATACACGCGTACGTGTGGACATGGCATTATTAACATAAAAGTAAATTTATATAACAAAAAAAAAAGTAAATAGTAAATAATAAAATAAGAACAATTTAAAAATGTATGTTTATAAGCTTTTTAAAATTTCTATTTAAAACAATATAATAAGAAGTAGAATAAGACAAATAAGTTACCAATCATATGAAATTAGTATTAATAAAGGAATTTTTACTACAGAGGTGGCACAGAAGAACATAAAAGTGGCTTGTAGGTACATTTTCAGATGTTTAATGAGGCTCAGAGGGGGCATGGGTGCAATTAAATTCATACATTCATGTGGAGATTAATGTTTTAATTATAAAATTTTGAATACAGAAATATTAAATGATTTTAACTGAAATTATACACTAAAAATGAAACTAAAGCCACCAGCAGAAGGCGGTAAGTCACTGATTTTATCACTGATTCATTCATTCAATTGATTCGTTTGAACGGCTGATTCATTCGGGAATGAAATCTTTATGTATGAGTAATGTATGAGTAATCATAAATCACTGACTCACTAGATTCGTTCAAAAACGCACTTTCATTAATGAATGAAACTCGGCTGTTGCGCTTTTAGAGATGCGCAGCGGCTCAGCTGTTACTATATCTGGAACTATTTTCGTTGATGAAATATATACAATAAGACAATAAGAACGTTTGCGGGAGCGTGACACACGCGTTGCGGGAGTGGATGGTAATGGTCAGAAATTCAGCGGGAGCAGGCTTAAGAAAACTGTCTGCGCATCAACACACAAGTTTTTTTTTTCGCGCTCCCCCATCTCCACCCCCAATCATTAGTGACGCTCTTTGACAGAACATATAGGACAATTTTTTAAATAGCGCCATAAACAAAATTTATTTCCAATTTAATTCAAGCACTTTCAAGGACCTATGTTTGTTTTCAAGTACTTTCCAGGCCTTGAATCCATATGTCTGAAATTCAAGTACTTTCAAGTACTTTCAAGAAGCGTGGGAACCCTGATTAGGTAATATGTGAATGGAGGTTTAATAATATTTGTTAGCATTTAAAAGTACATTAACAAATAAGCTTGTAATCAGTTATAATTGTAGTCACTACAATTCGGCATGTGTCAAGAAAGATTTATGGCTTTGACATTTTGACCTCCCCCCTCCCCCCACGTAGCCCAACCCGGTCGCGACCACCCACATCGTGCTGACCCCATGACGTTTTAATGATATCCAGATGTGTAAATCGGCATATGTGACCTCCGGGGGTAAGAAATATGATGTTTGTACAACTCTGTCCGGTGACAAAACCATAAATGAAGTTCTGAGGAATGTTTTTGAAGATTTTAGGCACGTTCCCACATCCATCTGATGTTCGCATATCCGGGGAGGAATCTGGCTGCATTCCAAGGCAGGCTTAGATAAATACCCACGCATATAATATGATTACTGTATAAAAAGATACTCAGCATTATAAAAAGGGTTTAAATAACACACCTAATAATTAATTGAAAATAAATCAATAAAGAAATAAGAAACATTTTGCTTAATGAATAAATAAATCAATAAAAAAAATTAATTGAGCTTAATGAAAATTGGTCTTACATTTTTTCAGAGTGCTAAGAGGTATTTCTTTACACTATGTCAACCGTACCTCGAATGAGATGTTCGTTTAGGTTGGAAAAGATCCTGTCTCTGTCTCTCTATCTCTCTCACACAGTAGGGGTTGAACGTCTTATTCTCTTCTTTTAAAAGAATATAAATAAATAAATTATGTGATCACACACGATATAAAACAAAGCAAAACATTTACACTAGTTTTAGGCATTACTAAAAATATAAAAACGTCATTTTCCAGAAGCTGTAAAAAGAGTTTGTCATGTAAGTAAAAGTTATCGGTCGATTGTAATGAGGAGACTGCGGCGTCAAATTAAGATTAATTTTAACAGGCCAAACGATAAGGGATACTGTGGCCTCCGACATGTCTGGACATGTCAAATATCCATGTTTTATGGAGACTTTCCATTGACATAATTGTATACATTTTTCACAAAACAAATTGTCAAAGCAGTTTCACAGAAAATTAAAGTTTCTACATTATATTTAAAAACTTTTATATTAATATTTACATCACATTAATTAATTTTATACTGTATCATCCCCCTAAACCTACCCATCACAGTAAACTTTCTGCATTTTTATATTTTCATAAACATCATTTAGTATAATTTAAAAAGCTGTTATGCTCATGGGGTAAATTTTGCTCAGCTCAATCATTTGCAGTATCACTAACACATCTGGTTTGTGGGGACACTCCATATAGGCGTAATGATTTTAGTTTACAAACTGTACACACTGTACCCATCACACAAAAAATTCTGCATACATCCATTTTTAGTAAAATATTGTTTTTAAGCCATCTTAATTATGAGGAAATAAATGTCCTCATAAACCACATTTATGTTGTTATATCAGTGTAATATCCATGTTATTAAGCAAATTTGTGTTCTGATAAATCATAAACAAGCACACACATACATAAACATTTCAAGCTAAAAAGAGACTTCTCTATTTTAAAGAAAATGGAAATAAATACAATATGTAATTATATATGACAGCATGTTACTATCATGTTACTAAAGCAAATCATACATTTTAAACATGTATTCAACATTTAAGTTCGTTGAGCGTATAAAACACACCATTCTCTTATTTTAAAGAAGATGGTAATAAATAAAATATATAATTATATATCATAGTAACATGTTACAGTCAGGGGTTGCCAGGCGAAGGAACTTGAAGGAGTACGACGGAGGCAGATATCAAATAAACAGAGTCTTTTAATAAATCCACTTTGGTAAACTAAGAGAAAACAACCTTTTTACACGACAGAGACAGGACAAAGAAACTAAGGAAAGGCAGGGCTATTTATACTAAACCAAACATCGACTAATAAGAAGATTAATGAAACACAGGTGGAAACTAATGAATGATGATTAACTAAATGAGAACAGGAACTGAACCAAATAAGGGCAGACAGGAACTAAACACAAACAAACACGTGACAGTTACTAAAGCAAATCACTTATCATATATTTTAAACATGTACTCTACATTTATTTAAGTTTATTGAAATCACATCATTCTCTTCTTTTAAGATAGTAATAGATCAAATGTGATTATATGTAACATATTGTATAAACCTTTAATATAGTTTTAGATGACAATACATAAAAACGCCTTACATTTTTCAGAGTGCTTAGAGGTAGATCTTTACGCAATGATGTCCAAATATGAATGAAATGTCCCCAAAACAAAAATAAAATATAAAGTTTAATTTGAAATGTAAAAAAAACTCGCAGATCCTCCCAGGGATAAATTCCATTGTGATGTCCATTGTGAATTCCATTGAATGCTTCAGACCCACTCAGGGAGGAGTCTCTGCAGTCCATTACAGTGCATGTGTCAAGTTAGCCTGCTATCCCCTTTCCAGAGCCTTGTTTGTTCAAAATTTATTTTCATAACATAATTGTAAAAGTTTAAATAAGATCTTTCAAAATTAAAAGATTGTTTAGATGAAATCTTTAAAGTGATAAATATCTGGGTGAAACATACCAGTAGCTGTATTATTGGTTATCTACTCAGAAATATATGTAGACAGACCATATGACGATGTAACCGCTTGTCTGTTGATCTTTGAAGAGAGTGTTTATGACTTTAGCAGGAGTCAGCCCTTTGCACCGCCATAACATTCCGGTTCATTTAAAATGTTTGTTTAAACAACAACTTGTCAGGCAAAAGTCAACTATAGATACGAGAAAAGACTTTCCAAATGCATCCCATGTCACTATTCGCATTCTTCGGATACCTGCTGAGTTGTAAACCACGCTTGAATGAAACAACACATGTGAGGTCTCCATCCTGAGAATATTCAATTATACTTAAAAAACACAGATTAAGTTAAATTAAACAGTGTACACCACAACACACTTCTGATGACCGATGGTAGAAAATACCTACACTGTTACAGTATCTTACATTTTAAAATGGCTCATGTTTCGTGTATATGATTGGGTGGGTGTATATGATTTTACTTTTCTTATTTTTACAAAGATTCAATTTAAATTCAATTCCTAGTAAATATAAGACCAAAACATGATTTTACAAAAGAATCATGTTGACAAATATTGTCCAATGTTATTGGACAATAACCAATATCATTGGTTAGATGTTCAATTTCTAACACATACACTGTTAGAAATTGCTGTTAATTTTACGGCAGAATTTCAACAGTATAATCCTGTTATGTTCAAAAGCAGTACATTACTGTTTTTTATTTTGTTTTTGTGAAATAATGTATACACAATATAACGGCATTTTACTGTATTTATTGCTCGAAGGAAATAAAACATAACTATCCAGTATTTTAGTAAACTGCAGTGAGCACGTGGGTACTTTCATCCGTCCTTATACTGTAAATAGGTGAGTTCTCCTTTGCTTTATGCGATATCATAGACAAAATACATTACATTTGTTACTGTATTGTCGATACTGGGAGTGAAACTATCTTTTATTTGCTCTTTTCAGTGATAAATGCGCCAAATGCGACATCGTGGAGTGCAGCTGGATTTCTGACTCGGATTATAGGCTATTATTCCCAATTACAGGGTGAGTTTCATTCAGCATGAAATAATTCTTCTGCGAAGTTAATTTTTAACATATATTTAATATAATCTTTAAAGCTTGTTTGTGTTTTTTCTAAATTAAATAAATAAGAATTTTTCTCCCTCCTCAATCCATCTAGCTCTGGATCATAAAAATGCACCTTTAGCCTTTTCTGTGTACAAGTCGTCCAACTCAGATTGAAGAAGATGAAGCTCATTCTGCTCAATATTATTCAGACTATCTTTGTTACTAAGGTCATTTAATCTTGATAGGATTGTTAACTGTCTTGATTTTCTTGCATTTGCAAAAAGTTTCCCTTCTTTTATTGCCAATCTTTTAATACTAAATTTGACCCATTCCCATTTACCAACTGGAGTTAATTCTGACATATTTTTGACATCATTAATCGTTAACAAAACAGACTTACAGAAGAAATCACGTTTCAGTAAATTACTATTAAATTTCCCTTGAGATCTAACTAATGGTGGACTATCATTATTTCTAAATGAGAGTGATATGGCACTATGATCAGTTAAGGTTGAAGGAGGAATATCACAGTCATATGAGGAAAAAAGGTTACTAGTTATCAACCAAAAATCTAATCTAGAACGTTGAGTACGCCCTGAACAAGACCCCCATGTAAAATGTCTTTTTTGTGGGTTCTTCAAACGCCAAATATCAGTTAGATCGAGAAATTGGGATAAATTGTAAATCAGGAGATTAAATGAAAATGTTTTAAAAGGAGTAGGATATCTATCCTGCCATTCATCTGGAACAGCATTAAAATCTCCTCCAATAATAATTTTATCTGTAAAATATGTGCTCTTCCATTCATCAATCATAGTAGACATATTCTGAAACAATAACCTATTGTCGGCCTTATTAGTGTAACCGTAAACATTTATCAACATATAGTTACATTCATTAAATTCAAGAACCACCATAATCCAGTGACCTTCACTATCGCATAAATTTGCAATAATTTTAGTGTCCATTCGATTAAACAAAAAGCGACTCCTGCAGAATGGGAAGTTCCATGAGAAAAAGAGCCTCTCCACCTCATTGTGACTTCCAGAATCTCATCTACATCTGTTGAATGTGTCTGTTGAAAAAAGAAACAATTAACCTTTACTTGCTCCTTGCAAGAAAGAAAAAGTGCCTTACATTTAACATTACACCTAATACCACTAACATTTAGAGATAACAGAGAAAAAGACATAAGCTTATTTATATTTATTTAATTATTATAATAAAAAGAATGATATCTGAAAGTAGCAGTTCTTTAAGCTATTAAAGAACTGCTACTTTCAGCTATCATTCTTTTTATTATAATAATAAAGTATAATACATTTAAGACCGATGTAACCTTCAGAACTCAAGATTGGCTCTATGGCCTATGATGATAACCATTCCAATAATAATTTCGTTATTAACATTGTATATAATGCTGAAATACCTGGTAACACAGTCACAAAGTGTTAATTCAGAAGTTTATGTGCCTTAGATTTCAGCTCCTCTCTTCACAAAAAAAAAACACAAAAAAAAAAAAAACAGGCACATCACCATAATCACCACGGATTAGGTAGTTACCCTCTGACCATTAATCACTGCATATCCATCACGCAGATACGCTTTCAGGTTCTTCTTTCTTGCCTCCTCAACTTTAGGCCATAATCGAGTGTGAGCCTCTCTGTCCTCCTTGCAGAAATCCTCTTTGAAGCGGATTTTTCTCTCCATGCAGACCGGTGCATTTTTTAGACATCCTCCATACCGGCATGTCGCATACAGTTCTCATGCCATGGATGATGATTTGACGAGGTCTTGCTCCCTTCGTTTTTTTCCCAAGATGATGAACTGTGTCCACGGTATTTGCAGTTGTTCTGGAGAGTGAAGGACGATCTGTGACAGAATATCGATCACGACACTTCTGGCATCCTCATCTTCTTTCTCATGAACCCCGTTTAACCGCAAACACCATCTGCGTTTGTATCGATCATGATCCACACATTTCTGTTTCAACAGGTCATTTTCCTTCAGTAGATGAGTGACCTGTGCCCAGGGCCGTAGCTGGGGTTTGCGGGGCCCCGGTGCAGGTTATACCCGTGGACCCTGTTTTAAATTGTGTAAATAGCACAAATAAACAAATATACAAATTAAACAATGTTTAAGTTTTTTCAAGTTTGTAGGTGTCCAGGTACAGAAACTGAATAATCAAATGTAAATAGCATTGCATAGTTTTCACTGTATAAATTAAATATAGACAAATTATTGTTAAAACTACAAAGTAATTCAGTAAAGAGCAGTGAGTGATTTTCTCCCACTTAATTTCTTGGATTAACATTAAGAACACTGACAGCAGCTAGTAAATTAGGCGCGGTCACTTTAAGAGACAATACATCCAATATAATGATACACATTCAATTTCTTTCTTAACTGCTTACTTTCACTTAAGACATAACCGACAGTCTTTTCGAGGATACTCACAAAGACAGGTATTGTGACAATTTTGTATGTATTTGTCGTTTCAAGAGCAAGAAGAGACTAAACTCAATTCGGTGTTCAAGGACTGTGAGACCCGGCTCTCTGCGTGCGCGCTGTGCGCACAGAAGAGCTGAATTCAGGGTGCTGAATTAAGCTTTTCATGTCTTTTTGTGTTTGTATGTTTAAACTGGCGAGGTGTATTTGTTCGTTCAGGCACGGGAGGAAGCGAAGAAGAGCTCGGTTCAGTGTTTGCGCGGCTCTCCGTGTGAGCACCGAACTCGGCGCGCGAACACTCAGTTGAGTTTTTACACGTCTTGTGTTTGAATGCTTTAAACTGTTTTGAATGTTTAAATTGACAAGACTTAAAACATGTGCAATTGATAAGCTTTCATGACGTCTTTTTATGCTGGCCTCGGGCATTCGCAGCGGGATTTCCCCCCTCAGCCGCGGGCCCCTATAATCGTCACCACCTTTCACCCCACTAGCGACGTCCCTGACGTGTGCCATTAATCGAACTATGTACTATAAAACATGTAAAACCGGAACATGAAAGGAATATTCTAAAAGCAACTCATGGAAACACCATAATCATAATCAGGGCCGCTGCTGGCCAAATGGGTGCCCTAAGCAGGATTGTATTGTTGTGCCCCCTCCCTAAAATATTATGGAAGTAAAAAAAAAAAAAACCCACCTACTATAGGGTTCAAAATAGAACTTTAATAAAATATAAAAGTAAATAAATAAATTGTATTATTTACAAATTACAATTGTAGCTCAGACAGTTACCTAGGGCTATGACTTTATTAATACAGTTGTCTGATTGATTTTGTAGTCTCAAGCATTCAGAAATCACGCAAAAGAATTAAGCAGTTTTACTACGATAAAACCATGGTTAATTTTTGTAAGGGTTGTGATGTCCATATGTTTTTTGTTGAAGAAATTATAGAGGCTGTGTCATGTATGGTAAAAAGGTGGCCAAAAATTAAAGATTAAGTGGATATTTGAATTAAATGTTTGGTCAATAGCCTATTAAACAAGGATTTATTTGTCCTGTAAGTGTAGCAGCAGCAATTACCAGGCCTTTGGCTCCCTTTGCAGGCATTTGTAATAACATGTAATGTACATAAATTGTTTATTTTGTATTAGCCTATATTATGTATTTTAACAGTGTTATTCGATGAAACCATATAATTATTAATGAACCAATCATTATTGCCTTATTGTTTTTATATAATGCATTTTAAGTCATTTTAAAGGCTATTGTTGGCTTAGGTCTGTTTTTTAACCACAAAAAAATTATTATCTTAATACTTCTATGTAAATTATTGTTTGAAGTAACAAAACCATGGTTAATTTGCGGTTACCATGGCTCCAAGAACATGATTTTTGGGTTTATTTGTGTTAAAACCATGGCTTATTTTCGTAAGGGAACATGGAAACTCAGAGAGAATATTACATGCGTTGGTGGTGGTGAAATTATTTCCGACATTAAAACACGTTATTAACGTCAACAGCCAAAAAAGTTTCACAGGATAATGAATGTGCCTGAAAGTGATGCACGGGCTTCGTTTTCACTTTTTTTTTTTTTTCTCGGTGCCGGATGGCTGATGTCTTTTCACGGGCATAGTTGTCCATCAATTATGATTGCGGCATTCATCCGCAAACATAAGGTGCGAGCGGTCGCGGATATGGGAATGGCGTGTCACGTTTTTTTTTTTTTGGAGCAACTGGGATGGTGCACCCCTGGGAGTTGGTGCCCTACGCAAACTGCGCTCTCTGCGTATAGGAAATGGTGGTACTGATCATAATATTGGCTTATTTAGAATAAGGTAAATAATTAGGATAAATATGTCCCAGCCATGTTCGTCACTTTGCGGTTCCCTTAAACATTTCCGATGTGGTCTGTGCCTATTTGCAGCGCATTTCTTTATTTGGCTGTATTGTAAGCATTTGCAGTGCGTGTGTTGTCAAATTGATGAAGATGTTTTCTTAATTTGCAGGTGTTTTTTCTATTTGCATGCGTTTTTTCATTTGCAGCACATTGAGCTCTCTCAGCCACCGTAGGATTCAGACTAAAATTCAGACTAACAAAACTACAGCAGCAAAAAGTCTGTGTTGGATAAAACTGAAACGATGTAGTTATTAAATTAAATCTAAACATTTCAAAATATTGAATGCATTATTTAATCGTTATACCAGCTTATTTAATTTGTATTTAACTATATGGGTATTTAAATAATTCAGCATTATAGGCTGTTGTCTGGCCTTATTTATTTATTTTTTTAAAGACCTGTGACTTTGTGACTTGCTGCATTTGCTATACTTTATACTTCAGTGCGATAAAGTACTACAATTTGTTATAATATTTATTTTATAATAAATCAAAAAGCAAGACGTGAAAAAAACTAGGGAGTTGAAATGGCAGCTGCAGTCAATGAGTGATCCTCTGCTGCCACCTCCTGGTTATAACGGTAATTTCATTTTCATCTTAAAAAGTCTTTATTTTTCGCCAAGAGATATGATTTTGGCACATTTCTTCATGTCGTCTTCATGAGTGAAAAGTGAACCTTTAATAAAGTGAATGTTACTGCACAGAGTTGAGAAATAATAAAGGCTTTAAAATTTTATAAAATTTTACAAATGTGTTCATGGCTATGAAGGTAAGATATTGATTATCGAGAATACCATTACGAGCTCAGCCTAACCGCCTAAACAGTTACAATAGTGTTTATTTGTCAGCATTTAAATGTACAGTTATGTGTCAGGGTACTTTCCTGGGATTACCAGACTCTGCATATAAAATTATATGTCTCTTCATATAAAATTATATGTTCTTTAATAACATGAAACTGTATGTTAATTCCGCTATCATTATTTACGGGGTTGCAATTATTTTGTTTCTCAGTTTCTGATAAGAATGAGGCAGGAGAGGTTTCCATGAGAAGACTCATGGTTTTGCTCCAGAGACAACTGACTATTCTCTTTCCATCTCCATCGCTACGGTCAGCACCATTTCAGATCCTGAACCCATGCTCTACCTACATATAGCACATATAAAATGAGCTGCACCGGAAGATTACGAGCTGGCTTATCTTTACCCAGAAGTTCTAAATAGCGCTCCGTGCATATGGTCAATTGTGATTGGATGGTAATTTCGTTCTACGACAAGCTTGGTTAGGCTGTTCTCGCATGACAGAACACTTCTACTACTTGCTTTGATTGATTCTATTGTCCTCATTTGTAAGTCGCTTTGGATAAAACTTCTGCCAAATGTCTAAATGTAAATGTAAATGAATAAACACGCTATTTGATTGCATTTGCTTTTAGATCCAGCTCATTATTTTCCCTGACGTAACGATGTGACCAGGATGGATCCAGCAAATGCCTCTGAACTGAGAGACATTTTGGCAAGTAACAACGCCTGTATGGAACACCAAGAGAAGCAAATCGTATTGACTGGTCGAGCAGTTCAGGCTTTTGTAGCGCAGGTTGCCGAATTCTCTGCCCAGTTCCAGCAATTTAAAACCAGTGCTGTGAACACGCCTACTATGGCTAATCCACCGTCGGTTCCCCCATCGGAGATCTTACTGCTTATGACAGTGAACCTCAACTACCTCCTCCAGCTGTCTATTATTCTGGTCAGCCATAACTGTATCATTCATTTCTGGCAAAGTGCTCTCTCCAGCCATCCACGTTCCCATCAAAGGAATCTAAAGTGGCTTTGATCGAGTGGCTCAATGGGAAACGGCAGTGTGGGAACAGAAACGCTAATGTTGCTCCTCGGTCCAGTCCTTTGCGGAGTTTTTCAACTGTGGTGGCTCCCCTAACTACAGGGTTCCCACTCTTTCATGAACACCAGATTCAAGGACTTTCAAGGACTTTTTAAAGCACCATTTATTTTATATCAAGCACCTATCAAATTCACACCCCAGCATATGTAGTGTCATGAAAGACCTTACATTACTTAGTTCACTTACACTTAACTTACACTCTAAAACAATTTCAAAGTAATACTGTTTTGAATGTGTAGGTTTCATAAATTTAGACCGTTTTGAGCAGTTGTGTTCAAATTAATTTAATGAAATCCATTGAAGTCAGTACTGGTAATATTCAAATTCAATTTCTAAAATATTGATAAAATATGCATCAAACTGGTTTTTGCTGTAGTTCTTGTACAATATTTAAATTTGAAAGAATTTCTCAATTTTTAAATGAATAAAAAGTGGTTAAATGTTGTAATAACATGGTAAACTTATATTTTGAGTGCACATTCACTCAAAATATACGTTACTCATGAATAAATTAACTCAAGTCAAACTAATTGTATAAATTACTTTTTATTGTAAATCCCATTTTTTCATCTTTGACCTAGAGGAAGGCAGCTGCTCAAACATGCAGCTGCTCAAAACATCAGTATTTTTTGAAAATATTTCATGGACGTGCAAATCTGCAAATCTGACTTTCTATTTTCTATTCTACACTTTTCACTAAGCTGTTTTTAATTTGCACATTCACTCAAAAGATACGTTACTCATTAATAAATAAACTCAAGTCAAAATTATTTTGTAAATTACTTTTTATTGTAAATCCCATTTTTTCATCTTTGACCTAGAGGAAGGCAGCTGCTCAAACATGCAGCTGCTCAAAACATCAGTATTTTTTGAAAATATTTCATGGACGTGCAAATCTGCAAATCTGACTTTCTATTTTCTATTCTACACTTTTCACTAAGCTGTTTTTCCAATTTTTCAAGTTCTACATTTTCTCTTTAGCTCCATGTTGCAGTAAGTTTTGGGAGTTCATTTTTAGTCCATCTCCTATTCTGAAAAGTCTGTCTTGCAGAGGTCTTGCAGAGACTGACAAAAATGAGCTCCTAAAACTTACTGCCAGATTCTGGAAGATCAATTCTTCAAACAGTGGTACAAGAGGATGTGGTGCTGGTCCTTCAAGAGTCACTCTCAACTTATCTGTCCATAAAGCCTATAAAAATAGTCTTCATGTATTTCATAACACTTCAGAATGTTATTCTTATTAAGTGAGGGTCATTTTTTAGGATTTTTTACCCAAGAAAAGTCTCTGAGAACCTGACACCTTGTACTTCTGGAGACTCAAGGTAGGTTGCCGTTCTGGAAAATAGTGGCACTGGAGACTAAAAGGTTCCTGATGGTTTCACACTTAATTCTTCACATTAATTATTAATTCTTTTGCAGTTAACATGCATATTTTCTTCTCCACCTGTTTCTTTCTGACCCCGCTGACCCAATGAGCAGTTTGCTGACCAATGGTCATGCCTTAACTTTGAAATTTCTGTATTGTATTAGTTTTTAGTTAAATCTCTTTTTTGGCTCATTTAATCCATAAGAGAAAACCAGCCTAATAATTCTGCACACCTTAATAAGGAATTTTAATACCCCGCATATTGATAGCGGCTCCCTGATGTGTGAAAATTATATACAATATTAGAATGTTTGCGGGAGCGGGACACACATGTTGTGGGAGTGGGCTGTAATGGTCAGAAATACAGCGGGAGCGGGCTAAAGAAAACTGTCCCGCTCAGGGCTCTAGGCTGCACATCAACACACACGCTAAGTTTTTTTCTCGAGCTACCCCATCTTCACCCCAATCATTAGTGCCGTTTCATTCTGTCTTTGACAGAACATATAGGACAATTTTTGAAATAGCGCCATAAACAAGGGTTAAAGCAAAAAAATAACAAATATTTTGACTGAAAAATTTTCCTCAGCCAAACCCCATTCCACAGCCATACCTGTCACACACACAGTTTAAAAGCAATTTTTTTTTTTTGTAATTAGGAGCACTTGTCCTCCTAATTTAAAAAAATCTAGGAGCACCTTCTGATCAATAATAAAAAA
>NW_015542389.1:136298-137209 GCF_001515605.1 Sinocyclocheilus anshuiensis | reverse complement strand
ACATCCTGGGATTTTTAATGACCACAGAGAGTCAGGACCTCAGTTTAACGTCTCATCCGAAGGACGGTGCTTGTTGACAGTATAGTGTCCCCGTCACTATACTGGGGCGCTAGGACCCACACAGACCACAGGGTGAGCACCCCCTGCTGGCCTAACTAGCACCTCTTCCAGCAGCAACCTAGTTTTCCCCAGGAGGTCTCCCATTCAGGTACTGACCAGGCTCAACCCTGCTTAACTTAGGTGGGCAATCAGATGAGAGCTGCAGAGTGATAGCTGCTGGCTATAATGTATGCCAGGTTAAAGAGATGGGTCTTTATTTAAACTGACTTTATTTGGGAGGTGTGTCTGCCTCCCAAACAACGCTAGGTAGATTGTCCCAGAGTTTGGGCGCTAAATAGGAAAAGGATCTGCCGCCTGCAGTTGATTTTTATATTCTAGGTATTATCGATTCAATTCAATTCAAGTTTATTGGTATAGCGCTTTTCACAATACAAATCGTTGCAAAGAAACTTTACAGAAAATTACGTTTCTACAATATATTTAGTAGTAGCTTATCAGTGGTGACTGTCAGTTAATGTACATATTGCAGAAATCAGTTAAAGTTAAAGAATCAGTTAAAGACGAAACAGAGAGAGTGTGTCTGAACCCCGAACATTATCAGGAAGGCTATTCCAGAGTTTGACAGCCAAATGCAAAAAACTCTACCTACTTTAGTGGACTTTGCCTAGTACCTAGTACCTAGGATAGTTTTGTGACCTTAGGGAGCGTGATGGATTGTAGCATGGAAGGTATGCAGGAGCTAACCCATTAAGGGCCTTATAGGTAAGTAATAATAGTTTGTAACTGATGTGGAAGGTAGGTAGCCAGTGCAGATATGATCATATTTTCTTGACCTGGTAAGGACTCTAGCC
>NW_015542389.1:121908-134863 GCF_001515605.1 Sinocyclocheilus anshuiensis | reverse complement strand
AATTGGGGTAATATGATCATATTTTCTTGACCTGGTAAGGACTCTAGCCGCTGCATTTTGGACTACCTGTAGCTTGTCTATTGAGGATGCAGGACAACCACCTAGCAGTGCGTTACAATAGTCCAGTCTAGAGGTCATGAATGCTAGCTTTTCTGCATCAGAAACAGGTAACATGTTTCGTAGTTTGGCAATGATGGAAGCTTGTCTTAGATTAGATTAGATTAGATTAGCTTGGCCTGACTGAAATTCTTCATAGAGATCATTTTTTTGCAGGAAGGAGCACAATTGAGCAGACACACATTTTTCAAAAATTTTAGACATAAAGATTCAAAATGGGTCTGTAATTTGCCAGTTCACTATGAATGAAGCTGAAGTATTAGATGCTGTAGAATCTACATTTGTTATTGTATTTGTACATTGTATTTCTGATGTTATCTAGTTTATCAGTGAAGAAATTCATAAAGCCATTACTATTAAACTGTGAGGGAATATTTAGATCAGGTGGCGTCTGGTTATTTGTTAATCTAGCCACTGTGCTAAATAAAAACCTTGGATTGTTTTGGTTATTTTCTATGAGTTCTATGAGCGGATATGCTCGACCGGCCTAGGCAGCTTTTAGAGCCTGTCTATAGCTGGACACAGGGCTGTCGCTAGTGGGGTGAAAAGTGGTGACGATTATAGGAGCCCATGGCTGCGGGGAGCTCCCCCCAGCGATCACAACTGACTGGCTGAGGCCAGCCTAAAAAGACGCTCAGGACAGTTGATGGGCTGCGCATCGTCACGAAAGCTTATGATTTGGACGTGTTTTTAAGCCTTGCCAATTTAAACATTCAAAAGAGTTTAAAGCATTCAAACACAAGACGCGGAAAAACTCAACTGAGTACTCGTGGGCCATGTTCGGTGCGCACACAGAGAGCCGTGTCTCATGGACAGCAACACCGAACCGAGCTCTCCTTCGCGTCCTCCTGCACCTGAACGAACAAATACAAATCGCAGTTTAAACATGCAAACAGAAAAAGATGTGAAAGAGCCCAATTCAGCACCCGCGGTGTTCTGGTGTTCAGGGCGCAGGCAGAGAGACGCGTCTCAAAGCACTTGAACACCTAATTTGCCTCTTCTTGCTCTTGTACCAACAAATACATACAAAATTATGTAAAAATACCCGTCTTGGAGAGTATCCTCGAAAAAAAAAAACTGTCGGTTATGTCTTAAGTGAAAGTAAACAGTGGACAAAGAAATCGGATGTTTATCATTATAATGGATGCATTGTCTCTTACAGTGACCGCGCCTAATTTACTATCTGCTGTCGGTATCCTTAATGTTAATCCAAGAAAATAAAACGTAATAAAACGTATATAAGAAAATCAAATATATTATCTGTGATCATTTCATTTACAATAACTGCTTTGGGTGCGAGTGATCTAATGTTTAGGAGCCCAAACTTTAAAAATGGTTTTTGTTCATTTATTTTGCAATTTTCTGGTTTAATCACGATCAGATTTTTTCTAGATCCTGCATTAAATTTATATTTTGACCTCACTATTCGGGGAACAGACACAGTCTTTATAGATTGGACAGTGCAAGTACTTCTATCATTTAAATGGGTAGAGCAAAAGCCATCATTGCAGTTATTTGAGAATTGGCTTACTAGTCATATAGAGCGTTGCGTCCTGGAGATGTTGTCCGACGGGAGTTCCGCTCCGACTCTGCTGGGGTCCAGGCCATCAGCGCAAAAAAGCCTAGGACGCTCCCAGAGAAGATTCCAATTATTAACACCGTCCCATAAGTTTATTAAATGTAGATTGTAAAGTGTTAACAAAATTATTAGCCTTACGATTAGAAAGTATTTTACCTAAAATTATACACAGAGACTTGGTGGGCTTTATTAAAAATAGATCTTCGTCTGACAATATGAGAAGGCTATTACATCTTATGTGGATGAATCACTCTAATCTAGATCCCATTGCTGCAATATCGCTTGATGCGGAAAAGGCCTTCGATAGGGTGGAGTGGGGGTTTCTTTTTGAGGCTTTAGGAAAATTTGGCTTTGGTTCAGGTTTTGTGAAGTGGGTTAAAACTCTTTACTCCAATCCTAAAGCAGCTGTAGTAACTAATGGACTAACATCATCCTTTTTTCATCTATCTAGGTCTACCCGCCAAGGTTGCCCTCTTAGTCCACTACTTTTTACATTAGTTTTGGAACCGCTTGCTTCAATGATTAGAATTTGGCAAAGAGACATTAATAGTGACATAGATAAGGACACTTGGAACAGAATTTTGTCCTACAGTGGAAGGTACATGAAGGAAGCAAGAGGTAAATTTATCCAGTATAAGGTGGATAAATTATACACCTTATACTGGATAATGGTGTATTATTATACACCAATGCGACTTTTTAGAATGGGTTGTCTGATTGATAATAAATGCTGGAAATGTAAACTAGAAACTGGCACATAGATTCATGCTCTCTGGCAATGTTCAAAGATTCAACCTTTTTGGGAAATTGTGTTGAAATATCTTGGAAGATGTTTGGGATTTAACCTTCCATTTTCATCAAGGATTTGTCTTTTAGGAGATAAATCGGAGATCCCTCAGATTAAAAATAACGAGTTTTCCCTTGTTACTGTCGGTGTAATCACGGCAGTACGATTGATACGTAGATTTTGGAAAGATATTCAATGTCCTTCACTTAAAATGTGGATTGAATCTATAATAGAGAATGTATCATATGAAAAAATGTTAGCTAAAGTGAATGGAAATCACATGGATGTTGACTTGTGGGAGAATTTTATTCAGATTGTTACTTCAGGCATGGATCTAGTATCAGTCACCCTTTGAAGTGTGACTTGATTACCCTGTTGTGCATTTAAGTGTAATTTCTATAATTATTATTATTATTATTTATGATAATTACTTTTGTTTGTTTTATTTTGTATACAGTGTATTTATTTATTTATTTTTTTAAATGTACAAATTTTTTTTTGTACTGGTACGTTTTGTTATGTATAAAGAAAACCAATGAAAACTTCATTTAAAAAAAAAAAAAAGATGGAAAAATGCAGTTTTACAAATGCTAGAAACATGGTTTTCGAAGGAAAGATTGCTATCAAATAGCACACCTAGGTTCCTAACTGATGACAAAGAATTGACAGAGCAGCCATCAAGTGTTAGACAGTGTTTTAGGCTATTACATGCGGAGGTTTTTGGTCCAATAATTAAAACCTCTGTTTTTTTTTCAGAATTTAGCAGTAGGAAATTACTAGTCATCCAGTTTGTTTTTATCAACTATGCATTCCGTTAGTTTTGCAAATTTGTATGTTTCATCAGGCCACGAAGAAATATAGAGCTGAGTATCATCAGCATAACAGTGAAAGCTAACACCATGTTTCTTGATGATATCTCCCAAGGGTAACATGTAAAGAGTGAAAAGCAACGGTTCTAGTACTGAGCCTTGTGACACTCCATACTGCACTTTTGATCGCTATTATATCTCGTCATTTACTGCTACGAATTGATGACAGTAAGATAAATAAGTTTTGAACCATGACAATGCAATTCCACTAATGCCAACATAATTTTGTTAAGGATCTTGTGGTCGATAGTGTCAAACGCAGCGCTAAGATCCAATATCTCGTCATTTACTGCTACGAATTGATGACGGTCAGATAAGTAAGTTTTGAACCATGACAATGCAATTCCACTAATGCCAACATAATTTTGTTAAGGATCTTGTGGTCGATAGTGTCAAACGCAGCGCTAAGATCCAGTAGCACTAACAGAGAAATACAACCATGATCGGATGATAAGAGCAGGTCATTTGTAACTCTGATGAGAGCAGTCTCAGTACTATGATACTGAGCACGTTTGCAAGCACACCAGTAAGCTGATAACTCACAAATATCAGCTTATTAAAATAACCAGTTTTCCCCGTTTGCATGCACATAGTAACCTGACAACGCAAGTAAGCTGCGTTTACATGACTTCATTAATAAATCAGGTTATTTCCCTGTAGTGACGTCAAAATATAATCATTTGCGTATATCTGACTCCGAGTATTCCATACATTTGTCAGTTGTGATGTTAAATTAAGCTTGCAACATGTAAACTTGCAACATAAACTTAAAACTTAGGGAAACTTAGCTACAGCTCATATATTAGCCTCTCATGCAGTTCTAAACGCAGCATTGTGACTGAACCACTTCTACTTCTGCTGCACGAGATGAGAACACATTTTTATCATGTTCTGAGTCATGAAAAAGTCTGCTTTTAGTTTTTTGGGACGTGATATTTCCTTCTTTATTTACTGCAAGATGGTTGCTCGGTCTAGATGTGCACTAACGATGCGGTCCTGTCACGTATCACACATGCGCACTTGTGTGCACCTGTTGCGACCGGTTTATGCTTAACGCCGTTTATGACCTTACTCCGATAAAATAAAACGGGTTACCGCGTTTCCATGACCAAGCGAGTTTTCGGCTTATTAAGCATAATTGGCTTAAGAATGTCTAAATCCTGACTGGAAATCCTCAGAGATACCATTTCTCACCAAGAAGGAACATAGCTGAGAGGATACTGCCTTTTCTAGTATTTTTGACAAAAAAAAGAAGAAGAGAGATTTGAGATCGGTCTGTAATTAACTAATTCTCTAGGATCAAGTTGTTTTTTTTAATGAGAGGCTTAATAAGAGCCAATTTGAAGGTTTTAGGGACATATCCTAAAGACTTTGATGAATTAATAATATTCAGAAGAGGATCTATGACTTCTGGAAGTCCCTCTTTTAGTAGGTTAGATGAAATAGGGTCTAACATACATGTTGTAGGTTTTGATGATTTGACAAGTTTATACAATTCTTCCTGTCCTATAACAGAATGAATGAAATTGTTCCTCAGGGAGAGCTTATACTGCAATCCCCTGTTATAGTGCACTATCTGATGCGATACTGTGGCTGATGGTTGCATGGTTAGAATTTTCTCTCTAATAGTATCGATCTTGGAAGTAAAGAAGTTCACAAAGTCATTACTGCTGTGCTGTTGGGAAAGGTCTGCGTCTGTTGATGCTTTATTTTTCGTTAATTTAGCCACTGTATTGAATAAATGCCTGGGGTTGTGTTTGTTCTCTTCTAAGAGAGACGAAAAGTAAGTAGATCTAGCAGTTTTTAGAGCTTCTTTATAAGTAGAAGTACTTTCCCGCCATGCAATACGAAATAACTCTAATTTTATTTTCTTCCAGCTGCGCTCCATTTTCCGGGCTGCTCTCTTTAAGGCGCGAGTGTGCTCGTTATACCACGGTGTCGAACTGTTTTCCTTAATCTTCTTTAAGAGTAAAGGAGCAACCGTATCTAAAGTGCTAGAAAAGAGACAGTTAATAGTTTCTGTTACATCATCAAGTTTTTCTGAGCTATTGGATATGCTGAGGAATTGAGACAAGTCAGAAAGATTATGTACAAAGCAGTCTTTTGTGGTAGAAGTGATGGTTCTACCATATTTGTAACAAGGAGTTGAATTTGCAGCTTTAGCTATATGGAGTATACACGAGACTAGATAATAATCTGAGATATCATCAGTCTGCTGCAGAATTTCAACGCCATTAACATCAATTCCATGTCAAGTCAAGTCACCTTTATTTGTATAGCG
Source organism: Sinocyclocheilus anshuiensis (assembly GCF_001515605.1). NCBI lineage: Eukaryota > Metazoa > Chordata > Actinopteri > Cypriniformes > Cyprinidae > Sinocyclocheilus > Sinocyclocheilus anshuiensis. Next base: position 129,230 of record NW_015542389.1, on the reverse strand, counting down.
CTTTATACAATACTGGTTGTGTCAAAGCAGCTTTACAGTGTTAAACAGGAAAATAGATTGTCAATAATTCAAGAAGACAAGAACAGAGGCATTTTTTCCAGCTAAAGTCAGTTCATTGATGATTCAGTGTTGTCATCATCCAGTTCAACTCATGTGACATTATTAAAGGTATCAATATGATGCGATTTCAGTTTTTCCTTTCTCCTTGGAGTGTTACAAGCTCTTGACCCAAATATTCAAATGTGTCCAGGGCATTTTATGGAGGACTGTTTCCTGATCCTGGTAGACTACAATGCCGGCTGTTCTGACTCACAGACTGTAAGTACGTTTTTTATATTTAAAGAATTTGCCACTGACGATTCAAACGCGATTTTTGAGCAGTGTAGAGTAGCGCTCGTTGTTTGTCATTTCTCCCGATCACAAATGCAGACATGGTTTTATGCAGGGCCGTGCGCAGACATTTTGAGGGGCAGTGGCCCAAACCAAAAAAGGGGCACTAGGGGGGTGGGTGCTTGTTAATACAAATGATCCAGTTGATACAAATATCCAATTAAAAGAGAAGACAGCACCCTCTGTAATAATTTCAGACTTTATTGTAGCTGTTTTGATAAGAATGGGCTCTCCCTCACTCTCTGAGCCTGCTTCTGCCTCATCTTCAATGGAAGTAGGGGAGAGTGGGGTAAGTTGAGCCAGTGGGTAAGTTTACCCACCCCGTTTCTTGGCAACGGTACACTTTTACAGTCATGTGACCATGTATTTTGGAACCACCCATAATTTCTGCCAGACTGTGAAAAGGAGAAACACATGAGGGGAATGGAAGGCACCCATTTACTTTAAAAACTGTTTTTGGCTTGTCGCACCCATTTACTTTAAAAGCTGTTTTTGGCTTGTCAAAGTAAAATTTTAGCATAACAGATGTAATGCTTGTTACATCAAAGCAAGTGTATCCATTGTCTAAAAATATTTGATACGTATAGGTGATTTAGCAACATATAAAACCATGCAAATCATTTAGCTAAATATTAGCCTGAACTGGTTAGCTACAGTAGCTATTTCTTTCCAAAATGGTAGCTATGGGGCAAAGTGAGCCAAATGTTGTGGGGTAAATTAAGTCAGCATTTTAACTTAACCCACCATAAGGCACTGTAGTTAAGTAAAATTTCTGAGCTATAAACTGGTGTTTTAATGTGCTTTTACTCGTTTAGTTTATCATATATACATTATTTGTAGTTTATTTGATAGGGACAGTGTACAAGTGCACCAAATCCTTCTCTGATAAGAACCAGAAAATGCTTTTCATCACATTATAATCAGATATATCTTTCCACCTGTAGTCACTAATGACCAACAAACTCTCTGTTTAGTCTGTTTTTAGGAAGACTGCAACTTTGGTGTTCAACATATTGTTTCAGAAATGCAAACAAATAAATACTGAAATTTAAACTTCATTTGGATGGTCTTATGTTAAAGTTAACTTTTTTGAAAATAAATATGTCTGTTTGAAAAAGGAAATTATTACATTAGTTTTTAAATTATTTATTTCACATGGGTTTGAATCAGATTTGGCCAGATGGTCAATTTACACCCAGATGGTGCATCTTACCCACTGACTCGACTCGGGTCAACTTACCCCTAACCAAACTGAGCCATGGGAACACTTTTTTTTTATTTATTAGAAGCCATATTTTTATAACCCTTTGTCATAGATACATTCTGATCATTTAAAATGATAGGAATATTCCGAACCCCCCGAACCCCCAACTGCTCCCCGGGCGCCGCAGCATAAATGGCTGCCCACTGCTCCGGGTGGGTGTGTGTGTTCACTGGGTGTGTGTGTTTTAGCAACATCATATATATGATTACGACAATGAGTAGGCCCACACTCCACTCCTTTTCAATATGTGCATAATTTCATTCACAGTCTGTTAGTGCTCTTGAGCTGCACGCTACTGGTTGTCCCTCTGAAGGATCACAGACCTCCTAGACCTTCTGCGCTGACAAGGTAACTGGCTGGTACACATCATAAAATTTCAACATTGGCATTGTACTCACTAGCACTTTCAGGCGAATGAAACCATCTTGTTGTTCACCTTCCCATATCTTGTGTTTCACCTTCCAGCAGCTTTCTGGGAGGTGCAGTCACTTCTGAAAGATTTGGGATGAACTTTGCTAAGTACCACAACATGCCTAGGAACCTCTGTAGGGCTAACGTCCTGTGGCACCGGCAGCTCAAGAAAAGCTCTCACTTTTTCTTTGTCAGGTTTCAGTCCATCTTTGCTCAGCACATGACCAATGTAGCTGGTTTCACTTAGGCCAATCTTGCTAAATTTGTTTTTGTTCAGTTTCGGGTTTATGCTTCTCAATTTCTCTAACGCCTTTCTCAGTCTGCTGTCATGTGTCTTTGTCTTCTTCCCACACAAGAATGTTGTCCATTACATTAACAACTCCTTCTCCATTCCTTCCAGATGCTGAGACAAACACCTTTGCAACACCTTTGGGTCTGATGATATCCCAAACAGAAGACTTGTAAAACTCTACCTACCTAAGCGTGTGTTCTTGTACAGAGTTTAGATCATCATCCGGCCTAATCTGCCAAAATCCCTGATTGGCATCCACCCAGTGGAATATTTTGGCTCCAGGCATTTCTGCAACAACTTCCTTAAGCACTTTGAGAGGATAGTGTTCCCTTCTTATTGCTTTGTTTAGATCTTGAGGGTCTATGCAGATCCTAATCTTGTTGAGTTTTACTATTGTTACCATACTATTTACCCATTCTTGGGGCTTAGTCTGTTTCTTGATGACATCTAGTGGTGTGCACAGTGCTTCGAATTCAAGGCTGCTGAAATGGATTCCAGCTTCTTTCCTCACTGTTTTGTTACCCAGCCAGCACAAACAGTGGAAAAAGTCATCAAGATTGCTCACTCGACCACGGTTATCACTTAAAGGGTTCATCGGATGCAAAATTCACTTTTGTTGTTGTTTGAACGTAAATGTGTGTTGGAAATGTGTGTACACATCCACCCTATAATGTTAAAAATCCACCCAGTGTTTTTTCTTTAAATCCCTATTTTAAAATCCCCTTTCTCAAATTAGGCTGTTCTGAGATTCCTGTCAGTATGACGTAGTTCTGCACAGGCCGCTCCCACGATAGTTGATTGACAAGTCCGTCTTACCTTAAGACCCGCCCTGAGTGAGCTGAGAGATGTCTGCCATTGTGTCGACTCTGTAAGGGTGGATTCCCTACAGTGGTTCAGGCTGTAGGATTGCCGAATGACTAAAGAAACATTGTCAGCACGATGGTATAAAACTGTACATTTCTAGTCTATTACCACCCACTGCCACTTATACCAACGACGGAAATAAGCGCAGTTAGAATAGCTAAATATGTGGGAGAGCGTTGCTATTGAGTGACTATTGTATTGCAATAGGTAGCACCTTAATATTAACCTTGAATCAAGACTAGTTAGCACATAATTAATAATTGAAATGGTTTAATAACAATATTTTGTTATGGTTACACTTGAATTGGTTGCAAAATTGATGAAGGTATTTTGTAAACCAAAAACCGAATGTGAGACATTCAAATTGACCAATCAGCAGATTACAGCTTCACTCAGGAACGCCAAATGGCCCCTTTGATATTCAAGATAGGTTTGGGACAAGAAAGCAGAAGTCTTTGATAATTTTTGACCCTACAACTCCGGTGGAGGGGAAGACAAGAATGTCTCAGATTAAGAGATGGATGTAATAATGAACATAGCAGTCGTCATTTACTCCCGACATCTGAGCTGCTGAAGACGCAGAGGATTAAGGTTACTTTCGTTTTTGAAAGGAATGCGTCGATCCCCGATCTGCCTAAATGCGTTTAATATCGCGCGAATCATTCATGATCCAGCTTCATCTACAAAAGTGAGTATAAGGGTTTTTTTAATGAATCTTTGCAAATCGCCTTTCCTAATATGTGCTAGTTAGCCAGTTTCGCGGCTGAAGTTTACAGTCTGCTCGTCACCCCACGGAAGAGAGGGGTGGGGTCAGCAGAGCTCATTAGCATTTAAAGCAACACGGACTAGAACGGTGTGCTGAAAACAGAGCTGATTTTGACAGAGTAAAAAGGGTGTTTTTTACACTACCATTGAGAAATTTTAACCAAAGTATGTTATAGACTTTTCATTAAGATCCTAAAGAATCATATCAACTTGTGGAAAATGGGCATCCTTTAACCAAACCTCTTTCCAGAGACCTTGGCAGTTTATGAATTTTTGAATTTACATTAGATATTATATAGCTGATGTCAGTTAATAACAAATAATCTTTCATTTGTTTGTTTGATGCATAAGGCTCTTCACCTTAGTAGTTTTAAAGAATCTGCATTTTATCAGTTTTTCCACAAGACAATGTAACTCATAGCCATAACAACACCCAACTTAATCACTTGCATTTTATGCATCTTGTGCACTGTCATTCATGGCATTCATTTATTAGATGTTGATTAAATTTTATTAACAAATCATAAACAAGTGTATTTCATTACACTTGTGTTTTCCTTGTGTTGATAATACAGTAAAAGGCTCTGAAAGATTAGTTAGATAATGTTAACTTGTAGATAAATAATTTGACCAACTTTCTCTAGTTTCCATTAATTCCAAAAAGTCCCCTATAATTGTTCTGATACTGCCAAGGTAAAAGTACTCGACTGGTGCCTCAAACTAAGAGAGGGGGAAATGGTAATCTGATGTACGCATAACTGCACCTTAAGTGACACGGAAACCAAAAATTACAATGTCATCTGTGACGTGAGTACCAATCGCTACGCTACACCTTGTTCAGTAGATGCTTCAATTATCTGTACTGTTGACCTATCAACACCTGTAGAAAAGACGTTAACTGATTATCCATACAGTATAAGTACTAGTGCTTCTGTGTCCTATGTTAGTTGAAGGCGGGATCCTCCAACTCATTTATATGGCTTTTGGAAGTGTGGAAAACTTTAGTAACCAGATTGAACTATATACTGTATTGTGTGTGTTTGGGGTGATGGTTGTATCAGTAACTTGGTAAAACAACAAACTAATAAGATTCCCCCTGCCTGAATTGTCAAATACAATATTCTGCCTTGTAGCAACAACATATTTTCCTATGAATGTACACATAAGTAGAAAGTCATAGTTTATGGTTTTTATTGGCTTGGAACAGACATAAACACACTTTTATTTAGACATTAACACACTTTTTCTCTGGGACAATAAAATACCAGTATAAAAGACAACATTGCTAGATGTTAGATGCTGAACAAAGTTTTTAAAACAACTGTAGGCAAGTTAACCTTTAACAAACTAGTTTACTCAAATCTCTGCAAAAAAGAAGTGGATTCATTAGTTGACGAGCAATTGGGATTCTTTTCTTATCTGCGCTGCTGTCTTGTCCCCTTGAATGGATCAAACTCATCCTGAAAGGTGAAGTGAAGTTAAATATCAATTTGTGAACAAATCCAACACAAAAAGGAGTACATATCATTCCTACCTCATCGTCATCAAAGCATACTCCTTTAAAAGACTGTCTCTGGGAGCCCCTCTTACTGGCACTTAATGAAGTCAGCCTATTAGTTAAACAAGTTTTGCCCCATGGGCAACAGGTTTAGTTACTTTTTTTTTTTTTATAGTTAACAAATACATTTCACAGCTTTTCAGTCTTATGCATTCCTGGATTTTTTAACTACAGAGTGCTTATAAGTATGCAAAGCAAATTGTTAAGATGTGTTTTCCACCTCCATGCTTTTCAACTTACTTTTGTTTTGGCCTGGAACATTTTAAAAATGCAACATTCTCATCTGAGTCACTGTCCTCTATGGTGATCTGAGAAGGAAGAGAAGAATAAATAGAAGACAAAATGGGATCAAAATGAAATCAAATTACTTATCACAGCAAGATGACTTTCTCAACTTAAATCCTGTGAAGTTCTTCTCTTCTCTTGTAAAGAATCTCTAAAAAAAAAAAAAGGTACCTGTAGTTTACACTCTGCAAATATAGTTGTAATTGCAAATAACTTTTATGAATATATATATTTTTTTCTGAATGAGGTCAAGGTGGACTTGAAGGCATAATTCATCCAAAAACTAAAATTCTGACCTTGTTTACTCAAATCTGTTTAAAAAAAACAAGCTGCAAAAGTCTCAGAAAGCACTGGACTTCAGCTGTCAGCTAGTGGTGACAAAGCTAATCCCCTGCCAGACGTGATTATGCCAACAGCAATGGTGAATTGCCATTGATGTGTGAAACAAGATTCTTGCAACCATAAAAAATAAGTTTGAGGGAGACTTTCAGTCTCTACACGTGGAATTTGCAGAGAGAGTGGAGACTGTTAAAGGGGTCATATGATGTTGCTAAAAATAATTATTTTACAAGCGCTACTCTACACTGCTCAAACTCGTGTTTGAATCGTCAGTGGCAAATTCTTTAAATAAAAAAACTTATTTAGTCAGTACGTGTGAGTCAGAACATCCGGCACATCCGGACATCAACATCCGGCATTGTAGTCTACTCTACCAGGATCAGGAAACAGTCCTCCATAAAATGCGCTGGACACATCTGAATATTTGGGTTTTACTGTTCTGGAAAAGTGTTGTAAATACAATTTAACCACTGATTCCTAGTCGTGTCCTCTTTTGGAAGGCCAAACAAAGTAGTTTCGCTTTCACAACGAAACACAGCGTCACACACAGCTAGAGTGAGCGGAGGCCTAGAGCGAGCGACGGCCGGTGGCCTAGAGTGAGGAACGGCGGGTTAGAGTGAGCGGAGGCTGGCGGGCTTGCGGCAACCACATGGGTGGGCTTGAGAACGGCGCGGCCGGCGGGTTTGCGGCAACCGCATGTGACGACCCCGGGCTGGACTCCGCTTCGTCCACGGTGAAAGCTGATCCGGCGATCGACAGCACGAAGTTGATGTATTTCCTCAGCGACCAGCACGGATCAGCTCCAGGCATGACGAAGCGGATATCGTCCTCTTTTGGAAGGCCAAACAAAGTAGTTTCGCTTTCACAAAGAAACACACAGCGCCTTCACTACATGGCGGTGGCGGCAACAACAATACTACAGCGAGAATAAAAAATAACGCCTTCATTTGCGTGAACATTTGGGCGGCGTTATGCAAATCTTCCCACATCGTGACGTAGACGTGGGGGCATGTTAGAATGAGCCATTTTAGGTAGGCGTGGTTGACTCTTAACTTTTATAAAGAATATCTCTTTGGATTTGAGACTTTAGTCTTTGCAACTTTACAGATCTTCTTTATGCACCAAGAGCTTGTAACACTCCAAAGAGAAAGGAA